>NC_140582.1:1066811745-1066989245 GCF_964204655.1 Triturus cristatus | reverse complement strand
CTTCCTCGCCGCCACTGATGACATATGTATGCATGCTACTCGACCATTGCCACACTGCGGCCCTCATCCTACTAGACCTCTCCGCAGCCTTCGACACCATTCCCCCACCACGCACTTGCTGCCAGACTCAACGACGCCGGCATACAGGGAACCGCCCTCTACTGGATCCGATCCTTTCTCACCAGCAGAACCCAAAGGATCAGACTCCCACCCTTCCTCTCCGAACCCACAGAGATCAACTGCGAAGCACCCCAAGGATCCTCGCTCAGCCCCACGCTCTTCAACATCTACATGCCCCCCTGACAGCCATTGTCAGACAGCATGGGCTCAGCATAGTATCTTACGCCGATGACACCCAGCTCATCCTCTCTCTCACGAAGAACCCCGAAGACACCAGACTAAACTTTTAAGAAGGAATGAAAGACGTCGCAGCCTGAATCAGTGGCCGCTACCTAAAACTGAGCTCAGAGAAGAAAGCGGTCCTCTTTCTCGGTCCCTCCCCCACGGCGTGGGACAGCTCCTGGTGTCCCCTTGCCCTCGGGAACGCACACACCCCGACGAACCACGCATGGAATCTCTGCATCATCCTAGAGTCCTTCCTCACCATGACCCTCCAGATCAACGCCGTCACCTCGACCTGCTTCAACTCCCTCAGCAAGACCTTCAAGTGGATCCCCCACGAATGCAGAAAGACCGTCACCCACGCTCTCGTAACTAGGAGACTGGACTACGGTAACGCCGGAGTTAACAAAACCCTGCGACACAAGCTCCAAACCATCCAAAACACCGCAGCCAGACTCGTCCTCTGAGCCCCCGACACGAGCACATGACTCCACACCCACAAGACCTCTCCACTGGCTCCACATTGAGAAGAGTAACTTTCAAGCTACTCACCCACGCCTTCAAATTCCTCCACAAGAAGGAGAAGTGGAGAAGTGTGGCTCAGGGGTTAGAGGCGGCAGACCCGGAAGCTGAGATCGGTCCTGGACCAGGGTTCAATTCCCCGCCTTGGCGGATCTTGGGCTAAAAATTCCACACACTCGATAATTCTCGCCCCGGTGCTTCCTCAACTCACGGGTTCACACTCTGCGACTCTGGGCAATAGCTTGCTTAATCTCCACAACGGCCCCTCGCGGCGGGATGCCTGACTTTCACCTTGTGGATACCCTGCTATCTCACAGGGGAATACCAGGACGGGTTCCCTAAGCAAGCGCCGGGAAACCCACAGCGGGTAGCTGTGCGCTATATAAGCTCAACTACATTTACATTTTACATTTACACAACATCTGTCCCAAATACCTTAACGAATGTCTCCTTCCATGTACCCAAAAGGGACCTCCGCTCCGCCGAGCTCGCCCTGGCAGAGACCCCACGCATCTGCAGAACCAGAGCAGGCGCAAGAGCCTTCTACGTCGCAGCAAAGACCTGGAACGAGCTCCCAGTCCACATCAGACGCTCCCCCCCCCCCCCCCCACTCTGCACACCTTCAGGAAGAGCCTCAAGACCTGGCTCTTTGACTGACCCGGAGCTGCAACCCCTCCTCCCCCCCCCCCCCCCCCTCCCCTGCGCTTTGAGACCCTCACGGGTGAGTACCGCGCTTTGTAAAACCCTGATTGATTGATTTAAAAACTGAGGGGCTACAGGAAGCTTTTGATATCATGATGCAACTCAAAACCACAGAACAAGAGAAAACAAGCACCTTGGAGAAATACAGCGACATAAGAGTATAAATTAGAAAGCTGCAAAGTGGCTGGCTCAAAACAAAAACCAAACAAGACACACTTCGCCTACAAGAAATTAAGATTATACAAATCAGCGATCGAAAAAGCAAAATACTAAATGTTCAAATAAAGAGTTCTATAAAATGCTCAATGAATTTCGTAAACCAAATTGCCTGGAAGGAACTAATCACGTTACTCAAGATTTCAGACAAACTGGCAAATCACTACACGGACAATGCAGACATGGACTCTTACTTAAAACTGAGACAAAGCACCAGCACTAACCCTTTTACAAAACAACAATCCAAAAATACTCTAACTCCGCCTCTCTGTTACTTCCAACACATTTCACACAAATTTATGGACTTGATCAAAGCAAGCAGGCTTGCTGGCAGCCCTTCTGACCTGTGTACACCGCAAAAGTTCAAGACCATTCTTCTAACAACCTCTGCTGCCTTTCGAGTAAGAAGAATCCTCAACAAATCATTAACTACCGGAATATTTCCAGAAGAACTAAAAACGTCCTACAAATGCCTTTTACTGAAGAAAACAAACTTGGACCCGCTAAACCCCGACAACTACAGCCCCATTACAAATGGACCTTTCCTGGGCAAACTGACAGAGCAGCGTTCGTCCAGATGTCACAATTCATTGAAGAGAATGCCTTACTTTCAGACTTCCAAACAGGATTCTGTCTGCCCTCCTTGCCATCTGGGATGACCTGAAGAACATAGTTGACCGCAACAGGGTTGTTGTGCTACTCCTCTTGGACCTCTCGCTGCCTTTGTAATGGTTGACCATGACACTCTGATACAAAGACTCTACAAAACCGGCATAGAGGGGACTGCTCTAGACTGGATCACGTCCTACCTTAGAAACAGAACAAATGTCCAAACCATACTCCACAAAAGCTGGAGTCCCTCCAGGCTCTGTCATCTCGCTTTTCAACATCTGCATGAAGTCATTACCGGTACTGATGAATTTCATCTCGCTTGCTAGAACTATGCAGATGACCCACAAATAATCCTTCAACTAGAATGCCCCGAAAGACATTGGAAATGCGCCAATGAGCTTAGAGGACGGCTTCCTTCCCCTTAACATCTCAAATGGAGAACAACCTGTAACAGAATGAGGGGACATCCGATATGTGTGCAAAGTGGCCCGTAAAGCCTTCCTCCAATCAATATTACTTTTAATAGCTAACTGTATAGATTCCTTTACAACCCTATTAAAACGCTCAACCTGACCATTAGCCATTGGATTATAGTTAGAAACCCTTTTGTGCGTGACCCCACATTTGTTTAGAAACATTTCAAATTCATGACTAATAAATTGTGGCCCATTATCAGAAACTAATTCAGATGGAATGCCTTCTCTACTAAAGATGTTATCCAAGAATTCTATGATATGGTTAGAGGTTATTTTGTCTACCACCTTGACTTCTGGCCATTTCGAAAAATAATCCACTAAAACCACCGCAAAGACCTGTTTAGCAGAAGAAAAATTCAAAGGACCAATAATATCAATTCCTAATTTGCTCCAAGGACACAAGGAATACTCAATAGGTGAAATCCCCACAGATAGAGGCTTGACCGATTTGTCACTTTTAGAACACTGCATACAATCTCTAACCCACCTGTCCACCATACCATCCATGCTAGGCCACCAATAAAATTCTCTCAAACGACGTTTGGTGGAAGACATTCCTAAATGTCCTTCATGTGACAACTTTACTAACTGTTCTCTAACACCTAGAGGTGGAACAATCTTATCACCTCTAATTACGAATCCATGCAAAAACATGAGTTCATCATTCACTTTCCAAAACGAACTCAAATCACCACTCAACTTCCTTTCTTCCGGCCATCCTCTTTGTAAGTACTTTACTTTACAACATTTTGTAAAACATCATCTTCCGACGTTGCCTTGAACCAAATCTCCTCCGAGATAGCACTCAAACTTATACTCTCCTTCACATCTTCCATAGTATAAGCTACGTCACATTCCTCAGAGGCAATACTTACCCCAGAACACTCATCTAAAGACAACCGAGACATGCAATCCGCATGAACATTCAAACGGCCAGGAATATATACATCTGAACACTGATATTCCTGCAGTTTAGCAGCTAACCTGGCTAAACGAGCAGTCAAAGTTCTACCACCACCAGCCGCTAACATGTTTATCAGAGGTTTATGGTCAGTCCTTAATTGAAACTTTGTCCCCCATAAGAATTGCCTAAAATGCTGCGCAGCCCAGGTACACGCAAGTAATTCCTTTTCAATAGTAGAGTAATTAACCTCCGCTCCTTTTAAAGTTCTTGAGGCATACGAAACAACATACTCCTCCCCAAATTTCTTTTGTAAAAGCACAGCGCCTAACCCAGTGTTACTAGCGTCTACTGCTACTATACATTCCCCACCAATAGTAAAAGGTCTCAAAAACGGAGCCACACAAATCTCATTTTTAAGTGTTTCAAAAGCTAACTTTTGCTCACTTCCCCAGATGAATTTAGCATTTTTCTTCAGTAAATTGCGCAACGGAAACACTTTTGAAGCATAATTCTTAACAAACTTACTGTAAAATTCCGTTAAACCTAAGAATGACAACAATTGATCTTTAGAAGAAGGAGGCGGAGCTTTAGTAATACTAGCCACATGATCCATTTTTGGTTTGATACCCTCTCTTGAAATCTCGTGGCCTAAATATTCCACATTATCTTTTCTGAATTTACATTTGGAAAGCTTAAGCGTTAAACCTTTGCACTGTATGTTATTCAGCACCTTTTTTAGATTGCAATCATGGTCTTCAGAGTCTTTTCCGAAAATCAGAATATCATCCTGAAAGGCTATGGCACCAGGGCAACCTTCCAGGACATCCTTCATGATTCTCTGAAAGACCGAAGCGGCACTAGCCAAACCAAATGGCATCCTCTTATATTGAAACATGCCTTCCGGAGTAATGAAAGCTGTCAAACATTTGGATTGTTCATGTAACACAATCTGGTGGTATGCACTCGCCAAATCAACTGTGGAAAACACACACGCACCAGATAAAGTTGATATCAATTCATGAATGTTGGGTAAAGGATGTCTATCAATCCAAATCTCCTTATTTAAGCTACGGAGATCAACACACAGCCTAAGATCTCCGTTGCCTTTAAGGGAAAGAACCACCGGAGAAACCCATGGGGATGATTCTATAGGTTCTATAACATTCCTTGACACTAGATCCTTCAACATGTCTTTTAACTTGTCACGATATGCTAAGGGAACATTACGGACCCTATGTCTCACAGGAATAGCAGAATCCTTAAGTATTATTTTGTGTTTAAAGTTTGCATATTCCCCAAGTTGATCACTGAACACTTTAGGAAACATTTTTTTAATGTCATCGACACAATCCCCACTAAAAATACTGTATACTGGTGGAGTTGCATTGGGATCTAATTTTATGCCCAATTCTTGTTGATGGGGCCACCCAAGTATAGATACCCCTTTAGTTGCTACATATAGTTTCCCTTTAATGGACTTCCCTTTAAAAGAGAAATCTGTCCAAAAATAACCTTCGAGTGCAATTTTGTGCCCTGAATAACTACCAGGTTTAATATCTGGAGGTAATAATATTCTGTTCTCCCATAGTTTTAAGAAAAGATCCCTACCAATAATGGAGTACCACGCACACGAGTCTATCATCATCATGACCTCTTTTCCATCTATTAGTATGGATCCAGATGGAAACCCTTTACAATTGTTTTCAGAAACACAAGCGATGCAATTAAATTCATTGAACTCTGTAACAATCTCCTCTTCATCACAGGTAATACAATTAACTTTTTGTTGGGACCTACACATTTTTCAAAAATGACCTGGCTTTTTACATTTAACACAAACTTTAGTCCATGCTGGACATCCCTTATAGTTGCCAACATGTTCAAAACTGCCACACCTATAGCAGATCACAGGATTCCTCCTGTTGCTAAATTTATTGTCCTTGAAATTTGGATCTCTTCTAAAAAAAACAGGAGGAGTTTTCTTCTGAAAAACCTGAGGCTTCACAACTGAAACTTCAGCTACAGGATCTTGTGCTTTAACGTTGACAATAGAAGGTTGACCTCTGATTTCACTTACAAACTTCTCAGATTGTTCTATGCCTTTAGCAATATTGACCACGGCATTCAAAGAAGATTCAGTGCCTAACCACAACCTCTCTTGTATCTTTTTACTTTTAGTTTTCATCATTATCTGGTCTCTAAGCACTTGCTCGTAATTGATGGTATCAAATGCACAAGAACCAGCAAGAGAACGTAAAGCTGACACATAGTTTTCAATAGATTCATCCTCCTTTTGAGCACGGGAATAAAATTTAAATCTTTCCATCACAATGTTTATTTTCTTCCCGAATCTGGTGCTCATCTTTTTAACTGCTACCTCAAACACATTTACACCCTCAGTGCTCTCGAGAGGAGGTAAATTATCAAATTCTTTGATCCCTTGACCACCTAGACAGTGTCTTAACAAATCCAATTTCCTTTTTGGGGAACAACCTTCCTCCTCTAAAACCTCAACGTAAGCTAAAAACATAGGATACCATAAATCCCATTCCATTTTAGGATCTCCAGCTGCAGGCAAGAAATGTGGTGGTGCCGAAATATTAGACATACTAATAAAACTCCTAGTTGCTTTTACACAAATAAAAAAAAATATGCAAAATAAAGTTGCTTAGAGTCTTGTTCGTTTTTTTTTTTTCAAAAATAAATGAATTTGATTAAGGAAAAAGAAGAAGAAAAAAAAAATGAAAAATATAAATTTAAATGAAAATGAGAAACGAGACTTCACTCTTTTTCTTTTAAAACAAAAATAAAATTGTATAAGACAGGTAATGTTGCTTGTTGCACGAAATAAAGTTGTCGAAATTGATCACAGTATTCGAAACTAGACCAATCCAAGATGGCGGCCAAAAACGCGTGACATCATCACGCTCCCAGCATGCTTTGCTGACTTGGAATCTTCCGTGAGAAGGAAAGCGCGTAATCCAGATGATGTAGAAACTGGTTCCAGATAAGAACGCTGCGGCTAGAGCTAGCTCGAGCGGGTGAGTGTAGTTTTTCAAATTCTTTTCTTGAACAACCGCTACAATCTCCGCAGCCTATACACGCCAGTAATTCCGCCTTAAAATTCCCCAAATTGGTGAAAACACTGCCGCAGGCGCGATCAAAGCGCAGGATGATTCCACACACTGCCGCAGGCGCGATCAAGGCGCAAAACGATTTCACACTGCCGCAGGCGCAATCAAAGCGCAAAACAGTTTCACACCGTGCAGATCACAAAGAGAATGTGAAAGGCACAAGTATTAACTACTCCACAACGCCACTTCCAAAACGAGCGAACAGCCGCAGGTGCAATCAAAACACATAGCATCAATACCTTGAAAGCGTCTTCAATAGTGAACGCTGTCCTCCTCTGACTCCCAGTCGTCGCCAGTGTGAAGTAAGCACACGGTTCACAACAAGTGGATTCCAGGTAGATTTATTCCAACAGAGAGGACAACTTAAACAACCACACAGGACGGACTCTAACTGCTAATGAACAGTCAACCCATCATAGAACCTAGAACCCCAGTGATACAATAACACTCCATCATAGAACGTAAGCACAGATAACATGGACACTACACATATATCAATGGATGACTTGGAGCCATCTCAAATTGAATGCTTCCAAAACTGAAATACGTGTGGTGATTGGAAACGTTATGACCCGCTTGCCGCCTGGCCTGATGAACTGGGTTCACCGCCTAAAATATCGAAGAAAGTAATAAACCTCGGAATGACCTTGGACTCCAAGGTATCGCTGAATGCCCAAGTGTACAAACAAGCAAGATCAAGCTTTGTTACTATAAAAACTGTGCAACAAATCTTCCCCTATTTGGGATCCCCACACTAGGTCCAAGCTACCATCTCCCTTGCTCTGTGCAAACTCGATTACGCCAATAGCCTCTACCACGGATCACCCTTTAATGGCCATGAAAAGACTACAACGAATTCCGAACTCGGTTGCCAGACTACTCTTGCATATCAAACCGCAAGACCACATCTCCTCTGCTTTTGAAAGCCCTGCATTGGTTACCGGTTGCCAGAAGATCCACGTTAGAGCTGCTTTTGTATCACCCACAAAGCAATACATGGGAATGAAATCGCCATACACATTCAACAAAGGAACCTCCGCTCCAGAGTGGCGCCTCACCTCAAAATCCTAAGATGCAAGAAAACAAACACAGGTGGAACAGCCTTCTCTGTTCAAGCCCTAACTATGGATCTCTTTACACCGCCACCACCCAACATAACATCCACATACACCCACCTTATCTTCAGAAAACTACCCAAGAATTGGCTCTTCCCCACATAAGCACCATGTGCAAACAGAAATATACAGCCTCTCCCTCTGTATATAAGCATTTATTTCTACTGTAGAGATGTACCTATATGTGTATTGCTTCACATAAGCATGTAGAATAATTGTTTTAAAAAGAGTACCTAATGCATCTTTAATCTACATATACATACTTCCTTTATGAATCCATGTACCTTCCGTGTACTTGTATCTATATATTACTTTTCTCAACAACAAAAAGCATATTCAATGCACTACCCTATTTTTCACCCTATACCTCTATCAATATATCCTCTACATCCACTCTCATTCATTCCATACCACTAGTAAGATCCCCAAAATAGCCCTTCTAGACTCTCACTTACTCTACCCCCTCCTCCATCTGACACCTTTTACTATACCGATTTCGCCCCCCCCCCCCAACAAGCCTTTCT
Source organism: Triturus cristatus (assembly GCF_964204655.1). Lineage (NCBI taxonomy): Eukaryota > Metazoa > Chordata > Amphibia > Caudata > Salamandridae > Triturus > Triturus cristatus. The sequence goes on along the minus strand of NC_140582.1, from coordinate 1,066,980,698 downwards.
AAACTCTTCCCTCTGACTTTTACCCTGCACATCCTTTGTTACTCATCCCAAGCCGCCTCCTACTGCTATGACCTCTCAAAAAGTCTAAATCCTTTACTCTTCTATCCCTACACTATTCGTTTCAATCAAAATAACAGACTAAGATGTCCACTTCTCAATTTTCATATTTCACTATACTAATTCACCACTAATCCTTTATGGGTTCCAGAGTAACATTCTACTTGCCAAAAAAAAAAGCGCTTCAACTCCCCATTAGGGGAAACAAGCGCTATATACATGCAGACCTTTTTCCCTCTTCTATTCCTCCGCTATCTTTCGGAATCCAAATAACTGACTAACCTATCCACCACTCAAATTACTTTGATATTTCACTATACTAATTCAACACTAATCTTTTTATGGGTTCCGTAGTAGCGTGCTACTTGTCGAAAAAGCGCTTCAGCGCCTGGTCAGGGGTAGTAAGTGCTATATAAGTGCAATTACATTACAGTGATGAGTGATTATCATCTTGGTATATCCTTTGTTACTCAGTGCAACAATGCCCGCTTAAATTGTATATACTAACGTTGACATCTCTCTCTCGTCCAATGGCCAAGATATTAATAAAGATCTTAGTATCTAGATTGAGGAGTGTGAGGTGCCTAAAGGATGTACATTGGGAAGGGTGCTTGCTGGTCAAGAATGACAGAGATCATAACTTCCTCCACTGAAGAGGTAACCCTGTATGAATTGTCAGTCAGTCGGTAAGGATTGGTAAAGGTTGTTGGGCAATGACTTAGGAAAGTTGTTTGTATATGTCTGGGCACCTTTGTGGTAAGGCTTCAATTCCCTGCGACCTCCTTTTCAGAGGTTGGTGCCTCCAAGATTTCTCTGCCTGAATCTTTTTCAAAAGGTAATCAATCTGAGGGAAACCTTCTATTGGCCTCTACTATATGTATAGCAGTATACGTATTGGTTCTTTATTACCCTACGTTGAAATACGACCTGCATTTCTAATTAATATTTGAAAGCCTGGGCTGCTCTTTTTAGCCCCTAGATAAACTTTATTTTTTTAGTATATACCTTCCTAGTATTCATATGTGCCAATGCAGAAATGAATATTGTTTTTCACTTATATTCTAGATTAGTATATAATATGGATTTCAAGAGTCCATTCTAAACCAGGATTCCATTTTCTCTCAACTCTGAACTTTTTCTTACTGCCTCAGTTTCCCTTCTGGAAGAGGGCATGTGCTCCTCAGACACTGAGTTTACTTGACTTTTTGGTTGAGGAGCTAGATCTTTCCCACTTTACTACTTGTTGAACACTTCCTTGATCATGAACTTCTACTCCTCTACCGCCTCATACGATTGCGACCAAAAACACAAAGCATAGGAAATGTTCTGTGCAACCTAACCCTGATTTGACCTGCTTCACTGGGAAGACTGACGTGCCCACACTCTTGCCCCATCCTGTTGACCAGTGCCATTTAGAAAGGGAAACCTACACTGTCCCAGATAGGCCATTAGTGCACAAGATTCCTCCTGGGGATAACCGATCTTTGATTGTGCTCGCGGTTTAAGTGACACTTTCTCATTTCTGCTCCTGTGCCTTGCTTTCTCTGGTTTACCTGGGAGTTAAGACTCACTGCGATTGTTGCATCTTCCAGCCGCCCAGTCCTACAGGTGAATCCTCTTTCCTGTCATTTCAGAATCGAGATCACCATAGCACGGCACCAGCACTGTGTCTGAGAAAAGATGCCACACTTTGCTTCTGGCCTAGATGCCCCAAACCCTTGTCTCTGTGCTTCTTCACTGACCCTAAACTACCCACCACCAATCATGATCCCGCCCAACCATGCCTCCAGGGAACACTGGCACACACACTTCACCCTTATCTCTTCCCAGGATAGGGCTCCTCTGTTCCGCCGCCACCATCAGTCTTTCAACATATGGCTCTATTCTTGCTTTGGGTCCATTGCCTGAAGACTGAGGGCTCACCTGCTCATGTTTAACTTGCAGCTTCTTTGTGCTGTTTGAGAGTTGAGTTGATCTGTGTGAGTTTGCTCTCTCTACTGGGACATCAATGGCGTCTGAGCTTGCCCTGTAGTCTCTGCCTGGAATATTCCAGTTGCGCCAGTCCTTTGCTGGATCTCACTTGGCCACGCATGTCTGTTCACCAACTCCCAGCTCACTGTACTCCCAACACGTCCCAGGACACTGTTTTATGCTTGGCCAATCCCTCCCTTTTACGCTTATTTCTTCCTAGACTAGCTGCATCTTCTCTGCCAGCCTCCTATTTGGGAAATGTGTGTGTGTGTGTGTGTGTGTGTGTGGCGCCAGCTGAAAGCTCTAGCTGGCTTTATGCAATTGGCTACAGCCAGCTGCACGTCAACTGTGTTTAGGGGAGAGATTTTCTTTAAAATCTTCCTTTTTGGCTTAAAATTACCATCCATGAATTTGCCCCATAACTCGCGCGAGTTATAGTTCTCTCAACTAACTATAACGGGTCGAATTTCATTGGTTTTTTACGAGTGAAATGTCCACCTAACTATAACCTGTGTGAAACCTATGGTTTTTTAAGTGAATATATATATATATATATATATATATATATATATATCTCCTAGTTTTTAAGTGGAAACCTCAAATACTGCATTTGAGTGTAAAACTATCTCTTAAGCAGGTGTTTGTTGGGCTATATGTGGGAGTTGTGAGATACTGTGAGGGATTTGCAATGTATTATTGAAGGCCATTCATATGGTGGCAATATAATTTTGGAGCGACACCATAGCCATTTTCAAACCACTGCATGAACAATGGAGTGTGAAAGGGGCAGATTATAGAATGAGGAAAGAGGGAGTGGGGTGTTTTTATTTTAAGAAGCTCTTTACTTCAAGGATGGGTTGTCTAAAATGTCAGTAGGTAAATAGAAGTTATTTATAATGCACAAACTGCTACCCAACAGTGCATCCAGGTGCTTATTTCATATCTGTGTGGTAGATGGCTTGGGAGATGTTTTGTCTAAAAAGCCATTTCTTGAATAGTTTTCAGAAAGATAGGTGTTTGGAGGTATTCCTTAATATCTCTGGCAAAGAGTTCTAGAGTTTGGTTGCCAGATGAGAGAAAGATCTGACTCCTATTTGAGGTTTCCTTCTTTTAGTGATAACTGGAAGTGTTTGCAAAAAAAGTAGCTGGAGTGTATGGAAAGGTTTTTTCCTAATATATAGTGGCCCAAGAGTTAGTATGGCCTTGTGAGTGAAACAAAGTGACTTACAAACCACTTGTTCCTACACTGGCTTCCAGGGTAAGGGTTCCAAGTGAAATGCAATGGAGTTGAGTCTGGGAGTGTTCAGGATTAAACTGGCGACAAGGGAGGTAAAGAATTGGCAGGAGGGAAACCATGGAAAAAAAGGCAAATGAAGTGTGCTGAAAGCAGCAAGGAGCTTGAGCGTTTCTCTAATTTTATTAATTTATCATAAGGTGCACAGAACTAATTTTATTTATAAGTGCATGAAATAATGGTAAAATTTGCTTTTTTTTTTTTTTTTTTATACTGTTAAAAGGAGTTTGAGGCTAACTGAACCATGATTCCTTTAAGTAATGTACTATTCTCTGATTTGGAACCGTAATCCTTTTTGCCTTTAGTAATAGAAGACATTTCTTGGAACCATCCCCCATTGGGCTTCAGTGTTGAATGATTCTTTCTGTCGCAATGTAAATGCGGGTCTGCTTTAGTTTATATTTTTAAGGGAAAGAGTCCAGGAACATATGCAAATCTGAAGAGGGGTCGTTCAATGATGCTAATCCTGTCACATGCACCTTGACTCCTCTATCACACTTTGCCCTGGGCCAAAGAACCACTTGTAGCATCTTGTATTGTTTGCTTTTTAATAAGTGGTATAGATAATGTAATGGTGCAGTGGATATTGTTTCCCAAGTGATTTAACTTGAACCTTCATCTCTCTTAGAATAACAGTTGTGTTATTTGTCATAGATATCATTTTGCGTTTGTAACGTTTCTAAGTTCTTATTTCTAGGTAACTTTTCAAACACCAGTGCGTGATCCTCTCACACAGAAGATTATGACCCCTGACGTGGGAAGCAAACAAGATTGCGCATTGATTGACAGCTACGCTACAGACCACATTGCTGGGTAGGTTGGTTAAAATTCAAGTAACAAAGAAAGTAGGCCTATATCGGTCTTCACCGTTATTTTTATTTTTTTATGAACACCCTTAAGTCCACTACAAAATTAAGACAAAATGGGAGCATTGTATGACTAGAATGAGTAGAGGGAAAATGGGTTTACAGCTAGTAATAGAATTAATTAAACTAACGCCATTTGAATTGAAAATCTTGTTACCGAGTTTTAAATACATTAATGAACTGAATCGGTGGAGGGAGCGTCGTATGAAGTAAGATTTTAAGGTTTGAGTGCAAGGAGTGTATCGGACGAAATAATCTGATCTGAAATATAGGTTGCACATCCAATATGCTATACAGTAACCAGTGAGAGCAGTACTGAAAAACAGCAAGCCATGTGAGATACTATATTTGAAACAGGTTTTGAGGAGAACTTGGGAGGGAATTTGGCATATAGCAAGCAGTTGATGGTTACAGAGACTTAGTGCAGTGCATGTTCAAAATAGAAGTAAACGCACAATCTTAAATTGCTGTAAAACAGAAAGTTAGTTTAGACCGATTGAGCTTTTTGAGTGACATGCACCTCGTTAGGCAAAATTTCTGAAATTGGTGTCATCAATGTGTAAAATTGAAGTACAACCTACTAAATTGGAGTAAGTTCAGACTTTTGCGTTCAGTTGGGCTCGATCTTCTTTTTTTTTTTTTTTTTTTAAATATATTTTTTTACCTTTAAATATTTGTCATGCCAAGGGATTTTCTTAATGCGTACAAACATTCCATATCTATTTAATAAAGGAAATCTGCACCTTTTTTGGGGGGTGGGGGGGAAATGATCTAAAGAATGAAGGCCTAGTAACTTTAAGACAGAATCTTTCATTATGTTTTATTACATAGATTTTTTTTTTTTCTTAGAGTGAATACATGTGAAACCAAGTTTGAGTACATTTAATAGATTGTAGAGTACATTTAATAGAAAATAATTCAACAGAGCTATTGATAAGTATATAATTGATATCAAATACAAATGATAATTGGTGAAGATTAAAATGTCATCTGGTTTTTTACCATCTAATACCAATCGGTTGACTTCTTGGATGATTAAGAAATTAAGTTTTTAAAGTGGTAAAGGCACTACTAGTTAAGAGAAGCATTTGCTTTTCGGAAACACTTTAAAGCATTTATATATATTTTTTTTTAAAGGGCATTTTTGGTATAATTTGGATGATTTTTATAGGAACATTTTATGTAGTTGTGAAACATTTGGCCACAACTTAATGATAGTTAAATAGCATTTTGTATTTCACTATTGTTTTAGCATCCTGTCTTTATTTGTAGTATCTTTGACTTCTGTGCTGATTAGATGTGGCAAGAACAGTTTGTCCAGTGCAGATGTGTGGCTGGTAACGTTTTTTAAAGAATTGTATTTCAAATCTGCTTTCTTTTGAGATTCTAGACAATGGGTTCTTTTGGCACTTCAAAGCAGTGGTTTCGGTCATAATGATTAGAGGGAGCTGAAACGGGAGTCCTTGTGCTTGGACGTCAACGTTCTCTACTGCAACGTTTTGAATCAATCCTTTGCTGTAGGTAGCATTTTGCCCACGTCAGATTGACTGCTTAAGTCATGGAAACGGTGTTAGTGTGGTTCATGTTGGTTCAGTGTAGAACTGTCGAGCTTGCAAACTAGTGAAAACATGTAGTTTTTTTTAATGTCCAATTACTAGTACAGTTTTCAAAGAAAACGGCACAGAAAACATATTTTAAGTGTTCGCATGATGGTGTTAAATTACAGTAATATGCCAGTTTGGCATTTAACTTCATTAAGCTCACCTTGACTTGCTTGGCACGATCACTGCTATAAATTATTAGATGGTCTGTCATATCGGAATAAGTCACTCTTTTTTAGGGATAATTGGGTATGAAGGTGGCTTGCTGCTTCCTGCGCTGTATTCAAAACGGAGAGATGTCATTTAACATATTTCGAGCCTACTCATTCAAAAATGCCAGTGGAGTATAATCGTCAGTAAGAGGAATGTTTGTCCTATTGGGTAGGAGGTGTTTTCGGTACAATATAAACTCACTGCTACGGACTAGATGGTCTTGATGGAGTAGGTATAGATTCTCGGATAGCAGGCAAAATCTAAAAGGTTCATTCCATAAGTGATTTATGTATTGTTTAGGGCTTTACCTTCGGTTTATGGATAGTACGTTTAAAGATTTGAGAATGGCATCATAGGTGTTAATTTTATATTCAGCCTCGAGTATTTTAGATCTTGAATGTAGTTCTAGAAATAAAAATGCTTTGGTGTCAAATGAAGAAACGTTACTTTAGATAAATTAAACATGGGCTTAAAGTTGACCATATTTTTTAAATGAATTTGGCAACTATGATTTAATCTATAAAAAAAACTAAGTTCTGGCTTGTTTTCTCTTGCTGACTGGCTTTATTAAAGAAGCCGAACACTCTTCTGTTTGTGTTTACTTTGAAGCAAATGGTATACTTCGATTTGGTAGTGTCTGAGTCGTGATCGACCTCTGTTTGAAGTTACTTCTACACATTTTTGTCCTTTGGGTACATGCTGTTTGTGGTAGCTAGTTTTAATGCACTTAATAAATTATGCATGGGAGTATTGTGAAATTTTCCATCCAAAGGGTATGTTTGCTTTGACTGATTCATGCTTATGAAATGAACCTTCGTTACACAATTGCTGGCTATAAGCTTAATTCTGCTTTTATTTGGAGCTTAATTAAATCTGTGGATGATTGCCTTTGTTGGTTTATTGCAGTCATTGTTTTGTTTGCCGTCCCAATGATGCCGCCATGCTAGTCTACTTTGATTTTTTTAAAAAGACATCACCTTTTTGCATTTTCTTCTGCAACAGATCAATCGATTTGGGGGAAACCAGCACAGCTGTGGTGAAGGATTCTCACTGTGGTATCTTGAACCCTGCCGCTTATCCAGATGATGAGATGCCCGTAACAAGCAAGGGTGCATACAATATTGACTTTGATAACCTGGACACACTAAATCCATTCGCAAGTTCTGTTCAGATGCAAACTTCCCCTACCAAACCTTTGTGTCCTTCTGAAAATTTGTTTCCTAATGACTCTAGTGACACTGAAATATTATCTTCAGATGACCAAATTGTTAAAAAGAACTCTCCACCTGTCAAAACTTTCTCTACAGAATTGCAAAGCAGTAATACAAATGATCTTGATAACACAAAGGACTACCAATTATTGGAGGAGCATGTACAGTGTAGTTCACACATTGATGAAAAAAATATCTTAAATGCCCCAAAACCATCTGCTCCGTTTGAGAATTTAACTGAAAATGTGCTTTGTGATTCTGAAGAGCTTGCATTAAAGACCTCCGTTGATATACAGAACAATGCAGCAGAAATTGCTGGTGACCTATGTATTTTACAAGATAATATTAAAGTTCTAAATGTAGTGGAAAATGATGTCACCTACCCTTCTGCTTCAAAGGACATTCTAAACTTGGATGTAGATCAACTCTGCATGTTTGATCCTTTTAAAAGTGGGGGTTCAAAACTGCAGAGTTCACCTCTGGGTGGGTTCAAAACTGTTGAAGCAGACTCTGTTGATAAAATCAGAGATTCCGAAATACATACATTGGCTTCAAAAGATTTGTGTAAGCTTAACCTGGAATTTTTGGAAACAATTGATCCTTTGAAAACCGGGGAGCCCAAACTGCAAGATACACCAGTGTTTGGGTCAAAAGCCATTGATCATTTTGCGGTTGTGCAGTCTGCCACATGCTTTGAAAATGGCACTCCGCAGTTAGCTGCAAATGATTTGTTTAGTTTGAACACAGAGCAGATTGACACAAATGATCCTTTTGATTTGGGGCGATCGAAGCTGCAAAATTCCCCTGTTCGTTCTTCCGAAAATACAGATCTAGTCGATAGTGGAGAACCTGGCACATTTAAATTAGAGCTGCCTGACTCCATGGAACTTTTCAAAATAGTTGGTTCAGGCCAAAATGGAGAAATTGGCAGTATTGATCTTGACAAAGCTCATCTGTCCTCTGTGAAACAGTTGTTTAAATTGGACTCTGATGATCCCGATTCCACTGATCCTCATAAAATAGAGGATTCAGATATAACAAACTCTCCAGCAATAGAGTCAAAAAGCACAGGAGGTAACAGTGTTGTAGTTGATACAGATGCAGGAACAGATTTGCCTAGTAAAGCAATCTATAAATTTGACCCTGAGCAGATTGATGCAGTTGATCCTTTCAAAACTGGAGGGTCAAAGTTGCAGAATTCACCAGTTGGTGTAGCAAAGCACATGGGTTCGGAACCTGATTTGGCAGTCTCTGCAGAAAGTTTGAATCCAGAATCTTTGCCATCTACTTCAATTTTCAAACCAGAACCTGTGAAGTTGGACTTTGGATTTTCAGACGCGGCCCCTAAAAAACCTCCACCCAAGAAACTGGGGAAAAGGCTGGGAACAAAGGTACCACCCAAAAAATCGTCTCTTCCTCCAGTAAAAGAAGTTGAGAAATCCAAGGAGATGTGTGCTGAAACCCTGGCGGAAGAAGTCCCTGTCCCAAAGGCTTCTTATGGATTTGACTGGAATAAATTTGATGATCCAAATTTTAATCCATTTGGCTGTGGTGGCTCCAAAATTTCCTCTTCACCTGAACACTCTAAAAGCAATTCTGCAGATGAAATGAAAAAGGAGCCAGTCTTGTCGCTTGTGCAATCTGACCCCTTCTTGCAGAATTTGAGACCTCCAGCAGATACTCAAGCATCTTCGGAGTGCATTAATCAGTAAGTAATGTATTGCATGACCTTGCCAAGAACTTTTAAGTGACTTCATGATTGCATCTAGTATGCCATGTTTGACTGTTGAAAGTTAACTACAACTATTAAATATAAGCTATTGAACAAGAAGCAGTTGCCTGATTTACAGGAAAGTAATCCAAATGAGAATGGACATGGAGCTGCGTTAGTGTACACAAGTAGCTGTGATGTAGGGAAGTCCAGTTGTAGATTGGAAACTTAGTTGCATTTTGGGTCAGACGGACTTGCTATATGACCAGAAATTGTTCATGAGGCATTTTTAATACGGTCATATTATATAAACAAGTAGACTTGTTCCATTCACAATTGTATACAGTTCTCCTGCTAGTATTTTGCAGAATAAGATGCTCCATGAGTCTGGGTTAAAAACCACTGAGAAAGTCATTCCTGATTTGTAATAGTTTAATTATGTAACCCATATTTGATGTGACAGCTATGCCATTCTGCTTTTCTCTTTTGACCCAGTCTTTAAAGCCAAAGGATCTGTTTTCTAGGGCCTATTGATATTAACAGTATGGATGTGTCTGCTGTGCTTAATGTATTGTGTTAAGGCCTTAAAATCCTAAAAATTATCCTAGACCTGCAGGTCTAGTAACTTGAATAATCTACTTAACTGTAATGTACTTGACTCATAAACTGGTCTCATTATGTCATCATAGGTCAATATTTTATTTTACATATCCACCTTTTTCTTAATCGCATCTGATCGCAGCTTCCAATATGTGAGTTAAGCATTCCTGCTGTACAAAAAAATAACCTGGTTTGATTTAATTGACTAAAATTTTGATCCATGCATAATAATATTGCCCACATACAGGGTACATAGGACCCCTGACTTGCCTCTTAATTTACCAATAGCCTTGTTATCAGGGTAGGGGACGGAATATTTCTCAGTTTGTTAAACTCTTTTTAATATATTAAGGCATGAGGTGGTAGTGTCATTTACAGAAAGCACATTTTCCATCGAAATGGCCATAATCGTTCCCACTAACATGCAGTTTTACTTATAAAACTATATAGTGTATAAACAAACTAGAAATTGGGTTTCAGCAAGGATATTTATCAAGTGTTATAATTTGTTTTCATCCTATTAAAATATTTTTTCGTCGCAGAGAATTGCAAAAGAAGGGCTTTTTTAATGACTGAAATTAATTAGAAATATTCGTAAAGTTCACTTTTTAGCTATTTAATTGTGTTGGAATAAAACATGACAGCCTTTCATTTCATGCTTTTTGTGCAAAATGTGTGTCAGACAGTTCACTTTACAAAATCCTTGAACTTTGCAGTCAAAGTAAAGTAATTATAGATGTAAACTGACTCTTGAATGTTGACCTTGGTCTCTGAACACAGAATAAATGTGTCAAGTTAAACAAGATTTATAGCTATCTTTAATGCTCCTTCACTTTGTGAGTGAACGGTTTGTCAGCTCGTCAGAAGGGGCCAGTAGGCCCTAAATATAGCTCACCCTGATGAAATCTTACTCGCCATAGCGAGTGGGCGAGTAGATTTTTCGAGGCCTGTTAAGTCCTGGTGGCCTTGCTTGTGTCTCTAAGCATTTTTCACAACAGAGACCCTCTTCCACTCCACCCTTATATTTTTTTAGGAATGACAAGTTAGCAAATAGTGCCCTCTACATTACATTTTCTTAGGGTTGGTGCATCTGTGGCAAAGAGCCAGAGTTGCTCTTTAATGAGCCGGATATGTTTGGTGCCTACTGGGTATGAAGCAGACTCTGCCTAGAGCAGGGTTGTGGGATTGGTTGAATCTATATCTCATCTTAAGCAGAATGCACCGTTCTCTAATGCTTTGCTGTCAGCCCCTAGTCTTGCTGTCTCTCTTGTTGGTGGTGCAGTCAGTGCTGACCTATTTCCAGGCGCAGCTGCACCTGGAGCACCGTCTGCTGGTGTGGAGAAATTTGGAACCTCTAAAATCATCCTTTGTGGGTTCAGTGCCTAGTGGAAATGGGTAAGGAGGTGATAGGGCAGAAGGGATTACATGCCCTAACCCTGCTCCTTAAGTTAATTTGTTACTGGAATCACTCTTGGGTATGCTTCATCCCATTGACATGACTTGTTTTTCTGTTTATTTGATTTGTCATACCAAAAAAATGTTGCCCTCTGTTCTTTGCCTTGCTTATTGTTTGGGGTTTCATTCCTCTTCTCAGATAGGTTAAGCATTTTTCATCAAACATACTCCAGAAACAATGTTTTCTGTCTTTGCTAGTGAGTCTCACCCACTGTTTCAGATATATGCAAATTTTTTCCACATCGCATGGATGGGAATGAAAAATTTCCTAGTAATCATGACTGAAAGTTTTAATTCTATTAAGGACGCGGAGGCGAGGATGATGCTCCTCTTTTATTTCCTTACTCCAGCAGCTTCAACTTTAAGCAACAAAAAACTATCATTCCCATAGTTCATGCAGTAAAGTGTGCTCTACAATCCACCAATTGGAAGTCCTCCTGGTTCCCGAGGGCGTGCTCTTCCTAAGTCACTTCCTCTTTCTTGACTGTAACCACAATATTTCCAAACCTTGTCAATCTGTCTTTGAACCCTCAGACCCTAGAAGAAGCCAAAGACTAAACCAATGAATCTATTCTCCAAGAAACTGTACACACATCATTAGATCGTGGTACCCGTACGTTTTACTGAGGACAGCAAAGGTCTAAACGTTAATTTTTTACATCATGGGGTCGCTCCCTTAAGGGTTAAGTTTCAAAACATATATACTTATCCCAAAGGACGGGTTAACCCATTGACGTGCATTTGACTCCATGTTGCGGTTTGGGTACAGGTCTCTCTGAGCCTCGGGCGGGAATAATCCTCGCACCCTTAATAGAATTGAAACTTTCAGTCCTGATTACTAGGACATTTTTCATTCTACTTCACGACCGGAGGCGCGGATTAAGCTCGTTCAAAGCTTATCCACAACCAATGATGCCATGTATATAACTGGTTTAAAATAGAATCTTTTAAACCTAGAATCCGATGACCAGTCTGCGGCGTTTATAATATCCTCCAGCCTTGCTCCCAACGAGAGCCTTAGAAGCCATTGCTTCCCTCACAAAGTGTGCTACAAATTGCGAGACATTTAGACCCGCTTTTTGCATCACCCATCTGATCCAACGGGCTGTGGTTGGTGGCGAAACCGTTTTGAAAGGCATCTGACCACGCACAGCTTTGGGGATTTATCGAAAGCTGGATATGACCCTATTCTAGAATCCGACTTTGTTCTGTGCACAATATGAAAGCCCCCTCCAAAAATATCCAGAGCTCTACATCTGACTCCCGTTGGCAAGATACCAAGCACAAGAGCATAGCCAGCTTAGCTGATATTTCCTTGCGGGATAGATATTTATTAGGTTGCCAAAATTGGAACAGTCATAAGACCTTATTGAAGTCCCATAACCAAGAATACCTAAGTTCCGGAGGCAGCGTGAGGTGAATCCCTCGCATCAACTTGCAAATCAATTGGTGTTCACCAACTGGGGCTCCCAGGACTGGTAAGTGGCCTGCTGAAATAGCCGACCTGTGAGAATTGATAGTGCGGTATGCCAGGCCCTGGGCTGCCAATGATGCCAAGAAGTTCATAATGGCTACCGCTTCGCACCCCATGAGATCCTGGTCGTTCCAAACACACCAACCGACCCATCTGGACCTTGCTGACTTGTAGCGCTTGTTTGTGCTGTCGGCCCAAGCCGCTCCCAATAGCTTCTGAGCCTCAGTCACTAGGCCTGAGACTCTTCAGCGATGCCTGAAATCCGCCATGCTAACAAGGGCATCCACACTTGCTGTACTAGAGGTTGGGGATCGCCCTAGGGATCCCTCAGAAGAAAGGGATCTCTGGGTAGAAGGATTGGAGAATACCAGGAAAGTTTCAGAAGAACTGGAAACCACACTTAAGACCTCCAGTACCGGGTGACCAAAACCACCCTCTCCTGTTGTCTGCCGACTTGCGTCGTGATTCTCATTATTGCAAATGGGGGAAAAACATACCCTGTCTCCTTGGACCAATCCTGTAGGAAAGCATCTGTTGCGGTTGCAAGAGTGTCCGGTTTCAAACTGAAGAATTGCGGAAGTTGGGGGTCCAGACGGTACGCGAAGAGATCCATCGAATGGGCCCCACGTGTTGTGGAGTCTCTGAAGGAGCAGTGGGTGTAATTGCCATAGATTCATGTCCGACCAGCTCCTGAAGCACCAATCTGCTATTACATTGGAAGCCCCTTGGAGATATTCCGCTGTCACCTAAACGTTGTGGGAGAGGCAAAACGTCCAAAAATCTTTGGATAAATCCGCCAGGGCCTTGGACTTCGTTTCCCAGAGATGATTGATGTAACGGACCGCCGACACGTTGTCCACTTTCAGAAGCACGCTGTAAAACTCCTTGTTCTTCATCCAACACTGGATTGCGGCATCAATTCTAGGCAGTTGATGTGGAGCTGACCCTAGTCTGTGGACTCCTTTCCTCCTGTAAAGGAGTCCCCGCACTGAGCCCCCCAGCCTGACTTGCTGGCGTCGGACTCTCTCACGAAGTCTGGTTCGCAACCAAATATGGCTGTGCCATTCCAGGCGTCCATATGATCCAGTCACCACTTCGTCTGTAATGGGCACCTGGTCTGAGTACTGCAGACCCCTGCGGAGATGAGAGGCTTTCATGCGCTGCAACGCTCTGTAATGAAGCGGGCCTGGAAAAATTGGCTGAATTGATGAGGCCAGGAGGCCAACCAAGCAATTTGCCTCAGCGAGGTAGAGGAACGTGCTAATACTCTCCTCGATTCTCTGCGGATCTTTGACCTTTTCCTCGCCGGAAGACACAAGGTGCGCGATACTGAGTCTGACGAACCCCAGGAAGGTTACCTGCTTAGAAGGAGTCAAACGCCCTCTTGGCATTGATCACGACCCCCAGGAGGTCTACTGTGTCTTCCAACTGTTGTGAGAGACGGAGAGGACATTGCTGCAAGAGCAGAATGTTGTCCAAATAAATGAGGTGAATGCCTTTGGCTCCGAGTGTTTCCACCACTGGCTTAAGAACCTTGGTGAAGCACCAAGGGGCAGAGGACAGACAGAGTTTGCCTCGCTCCCTTTCGAACACCTGGTCTTTCCACAGAAACTGCAGGAAGCGATGGTGTGGAGGAAAAATGGGGACTGCGAAGTACGCGTCCTTCAGATCCAGTTGGCCCACCCAATCCTCTGGTTGAAGATGATCCCGCAGCAGATAGATGCCCTCCATCTTGAAATTTGCGGTAGACGAGACATTGGTTGAACTCCCTCAGCTTTATTACCGGCTGTTGGCTCCCCGTCTGTCTTGTCTACCAGGAAGACATTGCTGAGGAAACCCCTTGGGTGAAGATGTGTGGGAACAACTGCTCCTTTTCGCAGCAGATCCGCTACCTCCTGATCTATGAGGTCAACCTGATCGTGTGCAAAAACCAGTGGCCGAGGACAAACCTGCATGGGAACACCGTAGAACTCTATTTGAAACCTTTTGTATGGTCTGCAACACCCATACGTCGGAGGTGATAGCCTTCCAATTGTGTACGAAAGCCGCCAACCTGCCACTCACCTTTAGATGTGGAAAGGGAGAAAGGCTCACCTGATGCGGCCAGAGGTTGGCCTCTGGCTGCTCCTCTGCCACCGCAGCCTCTGTAGCCTCGTCTCGACTGGAAGTACTCCTGTCTGCCTGAGTCTTTGGTTTTCTTGCCGCCTTTTTGAGGGCTTTGGGTGTAGAAGCGGCCGGCTAAACGCCCTCTGCTACAGCTGACTCCGACAAACTGTAGGGTGGAAAACTCTTAATGGAGGATTGCGCCTGGTCTAGTGATGTAAATGTGGCAACAATTCTGGTAAGCTCCTTTATTAACGGTTATCCGAAGAGACCGCCTTGTGCCACCGCGCCTGCCTCAGAAGTTGCCAAGTTTCCAAGCTTGGGGTCTACTTTTTTTGTTTTTGTTTTGAAATTCTGTTTATTGAAATAACAAGTCTGTCATGCTTACAAATAATTACTTCATATAGCACAAAGGTACAAAAGGGCTCAGAGGCTGACACAATTTCCCCAGACTCTCTCGGGATCCATGCAATGGTATCTATATCATACAGTGTTCTTCGGGTGTGGGGACCTTCGGTGGCTCACATAGTTGGGGTCTACTTTTAACAAAAAAGAGAGAAGGCACAATTAGCATTGCCCAAGACAAGTTGCGTGTTGGGCCCAGTTCGAGACTCTTTCTGGGGAGAGAGGGGAGCCTGCCAATTTGGCTTCCTCCACCAAATACAGAACCTTTGTGATGGGGTCTGCTATGTCTAGCAACTTAACTTGACACGATTTCCACGATTAGTCCATCCCCTTCTTCGGATCATGGATGTACTTCAAGATGGTGGCCATCTTGGGGTCAACCTCTGGGGTTATTGCCACCTTGCTCGGTAGGGCTGGGCGCGGGCACTCTGCCCTGAGGCAAGCCCTTACCTCCTTCTCGAGAGGCTTGTGCAAGAGTCCTGCTATGAACGCTGAAAATGTAGGGGAGGGTGCACACTCCGAGGATCGGGGGTGTATTAGATCTTCTGGAACCAGCATATCCGAAAGCTCCTCTGGCCCTTTAGTTATGTCTGTGGTTGGGGACCCCATAGGGCGCCAAGGTCTAGATGGACTTGCTTCATCAGCGGATTCCTCCAATAAGTCCTCTCCGTCGTCCTGCAAACTTGGGATCTCTGGAACCTCCGGGAGAGACCTTGTGACCCCCTTTCCCCACCCCTCCTCACATCTGACCTGGCTACAAACGCTGCCTTCAAGCGTTCAAAGGCCCCCAAATCCATGCCTGTTGGGTTTGTTCAGCCTGGCAAACATATGCGATTTGCATTATACGACGCTCAAAAGGTGCCATGGCAGCTGCTACTGCCTGGTGGATGGACGCATCCACCGCATCGCAACACTCGTCAAGGGGAAGAACCTGCAGAGACTCCTCCTATGTATTCATCCTCCATCACGATAGTGAGAACTATATTGGTTAGGCCAACAATGTGTTAACAATATATATACTTATCTACCCCAAGCGCTCTATGCGCTAGTAGTGGCACTACAAAATCAGGGGTTGGTATGCGCATGATTAAAGCACAACCAAGTGTGCTATCGGGATCTAATGATCCATTAGAGGGCGACTCACCTTGAAGTTATAATGGGTGTCAGATGCGTTTGGGCCCACTCCGTTAGTCTCCCCGCCAAAACGCAGCACTTGTAATTGCCTTACAGCGTTTAATGCAGACCCGTTGGCGGGCGTAACAGGAGACTGCAGCAATCTGCAGACCCACACTGTGGGCGTCCGGGCTTCCAAGATGGCAGAGGCAACGTGGCAGACTACTGGGGCGTTCGTCTGGCACTCGTTGGTCCCGCCATTGCCAGCGCGACATGGACCAACGAGACGCAGACATTTTACCCCTGTCCTGTGCGTGTGCACCTCACTGCCTGAATCACTTGGAGGGGTCGCGAGCGTAGCAAATGAAATGCTACCGCAGCCCGAACTATTCAAAGCGAACAAACTCAAGCACGTACGCGTATCACACAGCCGCAAAGCAAATACAACAAAGCGCGCTTAACAAATTACTTTTAAACAGTTGAAATGAAGGTTAAATTCTCCCTGCCCTGAACAAGCGAGAGGGAACCCACACTTATTTGCTGGAGAGCAGGAAAGAAAGAGGAAGTGACTTAGGAAGAGCACGCCCTCAGGAACCAGGAGGACTGCCGATTGTAGAGGAGACTTTACTGCATGAACTATGGGAATGATAGTTATTTGTTTAAACATGCAGTTGCTGGAGTAAGGAAATAAAAAAGATGAGCAGAATCCTCGCCTTCTGTCCTGACATAGAATTATTCTTGCTTGGAGCTCTTGCTGTACTGTTTAGATCTCTATTCTGTGGTCGGACTCTGGAACATAAACCAGTGGAGGGAGAACAATGTCGGACTGGTAAGATGGGACTGTACAGTTATTTCTCTTAACTGTGCTTTTGGAGAGAGAAGTTATTCACTTGCACATACTGACCTCGTAGCTTCTGGCTTATCTCCTGTTAATGCTGCATGGCTAGCAGAGTGGCCCAGGAAGCTGGATCAGTGCACCTCTTTTAACATACATTCATCTTTAAAGGGTGTGGACTAGGGTCCTGATGCTCTCCCTGCATTCCCATTTCACACTATTCTACATGTTTCATATTGTAGTGTATATTCCTACTTTTGTATCAGACTCCGTCCACATTTTACCTACCCATCCAATCTTAACCTGTCATTTTTGAGCCACTGTCCTCAATGCAGCTGAAAAATAAGTTGGTTTTTGACTTCACCTTTTCTTTTAAGCTGTACCAACTCTCTGACCTGATTAGCTGGTTGCATACTGGGGGGCGATCCACCCCTGCCCCTTACCTTTGGCACCTGGAATCCTAATCTGATCCAGCTCTTTCCACCGGAGTCGGAGTGTAAGCAGTTTCTGGCATAAGGCACAGTTCTCTAAAATAGAAGGTAGCTGATAGTCTACTTGAAATAAAAAAACAATTATTTTTATTTTAAAACGTTTTTATATATCTTGAACATGACCCTTATTAGTATCAGAGCTTTGCAAATGTTCAGAGAGAAGAGATGTATAGAATAAACAATATAATCTAGACCAATACAGCATATGGGAAATCCCCAGTTGAGGGAGAGGTCACCTCGGTGCCATGTTCCTACGTTCTAGGGAAGAAGTGTGTTCATTAGTAGTACTTTAACTTCCTTCTGGAAAGATGCAGTTGAAGGATTGTCTTTCAGTGGCAAGAAGTACCAAATTCTCAAGGCGATGCCAGAGAAGGCTCGGTTGTAGGTTTTCTTTTTATAGAATCTTTAGGGTTTCAACAGTAAGGTGCTGGAGCTTCTGGAAGATCTGCAGCTGCCAGATAGCTCCAGCGTCTGAGCAAGGTATCTCTGGGTATTGAAGTGTATGGCTTTATGGGTCAGGTAGTTAATTTTTAGCTGTGTTTCTTGCTTCGTAAGGGGGGTTAATTGAAGGATTTCAAATTGGGGGTGATCTGGTTGTTTCTTTTTGATCCGGAGAGGAGTCTTGCAGCAGAGTTAAGAGGCCCTTAGAAAAGCTGTCTTGGATCTGGGCAAGCTGCAGAGGATTGCACTTCCAAAGTCTAACCTGGTAATCACTAGAGCTTGCACGGCAGACTTTAAGTCATTGAGGTCGAGGAAGGATTTAATTTTCTTAAGAATTTTATTTGTAGGTTCACTCCTTTTGTGGCAGCACTGATGTGCTTCTACATTTTCAGGTTCTTACCAAGAGCTATTCCAGGAGATCTTGCTGAATCAATAACTTGTGGCAGGCAGTTGAGTTATTAATTGCTTCATCCATTCCTCAATGACTGGTGACTGGGAGGGGCGATTTGGATGAATTCCATTTTAAGAGTGTTTAGTTTGAGGTGGTTGCATGTCGGCCAATTTTGTGTTCTTTGTAAGGTTAAGTTGAGGGACCTGATGTCTTTGGATGAGGAGACTTTCAGGAACAAATGGGTGTTGTCTGCATACATGTGGTAGTAGATGGAGGAACTTAGATTTTCCGTTAGCGCTCCATGAACAAGTTAGTGGGTGAGAGTGAGAATCTTTGTGGAACCCCTAATGTGACTGGAGTGGCCTTAGACCGGGACTGTTTAACTCTGAATCTTTGAGTTCTGTTTTGGAGAAACGAAGCGAACACCAGTTTAGGACGGGTCCTGCCAACACCATCCTATGTTCCAATAAGTCTAGTAGGTTGTTGTGTTTAACCACATTAAATTGCGATGATGGGTGAAGGAGGTTTAGAAGGCATGATTTGTTATCCTCCACCATTTTAGCGCATCTTCCACAATATGTGTAAGAAAAGATTTGGTGCTATGCGCTGGACGGAAGCTGGTTTGGAATTGGTATAAAAGACTTAATAGCTGTTGCAGAGATGGGCGTGTACACAGTTTTCAAGGAGCTTTGGCAGAGTTGGAATTTTGGAAATAGGACGGAATTTGTTTTTGTCTGTGTGATCTGCCGTTGGTTTTTAAAGATTGGGGAAACCTGCCCAGACTTGAGCAGTCCGGGATAGTGCCTTGAAGTACAAAAGCATTTAAGATCTTGGTTCAAAGTGGGAATAGAGATGGTGTGAGCTCTTTGAAGAAATTGGAAAGTAGAGGGTTGTTGAAGTGGCTTGGGGGATTTCAGAGCTATTAGAATGTTGGGAATGGCACTTTCCTCAAAGGATTTAAGAGTTACACAAGCAGTTGTTTTGGGGATGTGCCCGGGTGGGCATGAGGAGATAACAATCCATGAAGGGGAGAGGCTGGAGTGGAGTAAGAGGAAGATGCTACAATGCCATCTGCAAATTTCTCATGTTTTCTGTCTTTTCAAGGAAGGAGCAGGCAAATTCCCTGCAGTTTGGTCGAGCGTTGGATCCAGTTGTGGAAAGGTTGGATTGGCCATTTGATTGTAGTTTAACGAGTTCAAATAGTTTTTTGGTCCGTTTCTGGCTTGGTCTAGTTGGTTTTTAAGGGAAATTTGCTTTTAAACGTCTAATGCGTCTTTAATGTGTCTCGGTGTTCTCAAATGCTTGAGGTGTTTAAGGTAAGGTGAGGATTTCCAGAGTTTAGCTAGTCTCTGGTCACATTTTTCTGTATCAAGGTTACCATTGTACAATGGTTTGGAGTCTTTGGACAATTTTTATAGCTGTAAGGGTGCGATAGTCTCGCATATTCTTTGTGGAACCAGTGTAGTGGTCATCTGACGTATCTCGAGGAGGTAGCAGGATGTTATTACAGAGGGATGTCCTTTCATTAAGGCTAATGTTTCACATGCACCTTTTCCTGTGTTTGGTTATTGTTAGTTGAGCTGTAGTTCTCACAGATTCAGTGATAAGGAATGTAATGAGTCTGTGGTCAGACCAGTCACAGTAAAAGGATAGATTAAAGTTGAATGAAATTAGCCTTTGCTATGATTAGATCTAAAGTTGCTCCTTTGTGTGTGGGGCTGTTGCATCATTAGGTTGAGGTCAGCAAGAAAGGTTTTAAGGCTGTTAACTGCAGGGTCAGTCAAGTCATCCCAATGGCGGTTGAAGCCTCAGAGGAAGATTTGGGGAGAGTGTTGTTCAGAGTTTGTTGCGGTGATTTCCGTAATTTGTTCTACGAAAGAAAGGTCACCTCGTTGTGGATGGTTGATAGTGTGTAGTTTGCATAGTGGACTGTTACATGTGATATCAATGCATAAGTATTTGCACGATGATGGAACCGGGGATTGTGACCGTTTAACTGATAGGCTTTTGCGGTGTATGCAGGCAATACCTCCATCTGGTCTGCTGGGCTATC
Organism: Triturus cristatus; assembly: GCF_964204655.1. Lineage (NCBI taxonomy): Eukaryota > Metazoa > Chordata > Amphibia > Caudata > Salamandridae > Triturus > Triturus cristatus. The sequence continues at coordinate 1,066,960,413 of NC_140582.1, read as the reverse complement.
TAGTCTAGTGAGGTCATAGATAGGAGAGTAGTATGTCAAGGATAGGTGCATAGGAATCATTTAGCCAAGTTTGTCAGGATTACAATATTAAGATAGTGTGAGGATAAGGTTGGCAATATCCACCATCTTGTGGTCGATCTACAATTGAGTTGCATACATTTCAGATGAGGTTCGGACAAGGAGGTGGGGGTGTTTGAGTCTGTGGTGTTGGAGTATTTTTGTCCTATGGGAGCCAGGGGAGGGGAACTTGGGTTGGAGGTGAGCTGGAGGGTTGGATGAGTAGGAGTGTGGGGAACATGTTGCTGGGTGGTATTGTGGGTTCAGACTTCGGGAGTGTCGTAGGTTGAGAGGGTCAGAGGTATAGTCTGGGTGAAGGTATGATTTTCATGGCTATGTAACTCTGCATCCACACCCAAGCAGCTACCTCAGTCTGGTTTGGCGATTGATGGAGAGGGGCTCGGATATGCTGGGTGTTGGTAAAGAATTAGATTGCATACAGAGTTGAGAAGGCATTGAGAGATGATGTGAAAACTAGCAAAAATAAAATTGCAGCACACAGACATAACTTCCCTTCTTTAAATAGTTGAGCATATAATGCTAGTTCCGCCCTACATTTAACCAACCTTTATATATTTTCTTCACATAGGCAATCGAAGGAAGGCTCACAGACAGAAACTGAAACTGTAGATAATGGTGCTAGCAGGTACATGGGCATATCAGAAGAGTGCATGGTATCTTATTAACATTTAAATTCCACAAATTGCTTGCGGTATGCACATATTTTCTTTTTCCCTCTGCACAAGTACTCTAGTTTCCATGCATGGGTGGAAAATGTTTGACCTGAAATACCAGCAGTATCCTGTAAATCATCCGTGCCGGAGGGCAAAGTGAGGCCCAAAGAGTCACATGGGTCCAATACAAAGGACACTGCTGGAGGGAAACTGTCAACTGAATTAGACCTAGAACATGGGAGGGAGGCGACAAAAAGCAGCTCAATGCTGGCTGTTAAGACTGGGTCCACATCGGCACCGAAAAGCCATTCTGCACTGAAGGTCGCCAAAGCACAGGTAGCAAAGCACTTGACTTAAAAGCAGAAAAGATTTTTCGCGGTAGAAGCTGAACTCTGTTGAAATAAATGTGCTTGAGGTAAAGCGTAACAGAATGTACCTCATGGCCGAACTTGAAATCCCAAAAAACAAAAGGGAGTTCGACCCCCTCCATTGATGCAGAATTCCTCTGGAAAAAAACAAGTTGGAACAGAAGCACCAGAGGTGCTGGAGAACCCCCATTACCCTAGAACTACAGAAAGCAATGGAAGAATAATTCTTAGAAGTCTAGGAAGAGCAACCAGAAGTAGTCCCACAAATGGGAGGAGCAGTGGATGAATGGCAGGACTTCTACGCAGACTCTCCTGAGAAAGGGGTGGAATCCTGTCCATCCAAACCTTCCACACAGGATGAACTCCCTGCATACAATGTAGACATCCGAGCTGCTGGCACTTATCCGATTCAGCTGGAAGAGGATCAGTTGGGCATGCTTCCTCCTTGAAACAATGCTACCTAACCACAAGAGAAACCAATTTTTTCAATACTTCTCAGCATGCTGGACCAGGGCAGGGAGGTTTTTTAAAGACCCAGCTGCATCTAAGGCCTCAACACCAAGGGTGGAAACGAAATACGCACCCTCTACTAAAAACCCCATACTATATTGAAAGATTTTGCTAGCTGTTTCCTTCAACCCAGCGCAAAAGAGCAAACACCCCGAAGTCTGCGAGGTTGCCTCTTGACAAGGAAAGTAAGAGTAAACATGGTGGGGAGGAAAATGGAGAGATCAGCAGTGGCAGATAGCCTACTTGTATTCCCTGCTAAACAGGTGCGTGCACCAGCAGTGTGATGAAATGGAGGATCTCATGGAGCACATACTGAGGAGTGCAGAAAGAGGATGAATGGAATGCTACAGGATGACAAGACAATACCCAATACATGCATGAAATCTGCGCTGGATGCTACAGACACTGCCAGTAGACCATTCTGCACTACCACCACCGAGTTGCAGTCAGCTAGAATGGACATTCCCTTTGCAGGGGACAGTCGTTTGGAGAGGCAATGGACGAGGCGCTACAGCACCTGGAAAATGACAAACTGCCAAGGCCACGGGAGCTCTATTGTATGAGGGATTATTCAAAGGAGTCATGAGCCAACTGTTCATGACTCGTGCAACGTTTGGCCACCAACCGAGTGAGCCCACCAATCCTCTAGAATGGCAGTGCCACTAAAACTTTAATCAGTCACTTTGCGGCAGCGGAATGGGAAGATAGGGAACCCGGAAAGGTAGAAACCACGCAAGCGACTGCTTCCAGAAGATGTTCTTTAACAAGTCACCAGTAGGAGAAAGAATTCCTGTAGGGGAAGGTCACCTCTGACAAATACAAATATTCTAAGTTATGGCTATTGCATAGAGTTAAAGTTACCACCAAAAAGGAAGAGAATAAGACTAACGACTATAACAGGAGGTGGAAGACTTATTATTTTTATTTGTAACATTTTTTTATTGCCATTTTCATATTTTACACACTGTACATCATACAAAGCTTTCGAGTAGTTATGTCAAATCGTACAGCCACTGGTGTTACATATCATCTGTATATACTGGTGATGCGTCAGCGGGGAGCAAAAACAACGTACAGATATATCGTGGTGTGTGTACCCTGTTGTCTCTGATACCTGATATGGCACTTGAACTGGGGTGTAACACATGTACAAACTAGGGGATGGAAGATCACTTCCAGTTTACGCTAGCGAGTGCATTAAACGTCGTATGGGTATGGCACCTCCATGACTCATGGTTGCCTATCCTCTTAAGTTCGACCTGTAACTGCGATAGCATACCCGATGCTGGGGCCTGTTATGAGATCAGGTGGTCGGGATAGCGAGAGATTGGTCAGGCAGGGTCTGTGACTGCGATTGCAGGGCTGACAATGTGGGTGGGTCGTCTGTTGGATCTGCGCCCGGGGTTAGCTGCCTAAACTGATATAGTAGCATGGCCCATTCCACAGATATAGGGTTTTTGCTGACCCCTCTCACTTCCTCCTCCCGCAATGTCTCCTCCTCTGCCGCCGCCCATTAGTGTGTAGCTCCCACCCAAGCCGCCAACGGCGGGCGAACGCCAGTGCATGGCAATGCTGCGTTTGGCTAAGAGCACCGCGAAGGAGAGGAAACTAGTCCGCACCTTGTGTTGCTTACTTGCGCGAAAGATGCCTATGGCACTGGCCTCCCACGTGTTCATGCAGGCTAGCCCTGTGAGGGTACCCAGAGCAGTGTGAATGTGTTGCCAGAAAAGTTTGATGATGGAGCAATTCCAAAACATATGTTGGAAATCCGCATTCCGCTCATGGCATCTGGGGCATAGGAACTGAGCGTCGGGGTAGAATCGTTGGAGGCGTGCTGGTGTTAAATAGGCGCTGTGTAGAATGTAATATTGAATGTTTTTAAAGCGTGCGTTTCTAGAAACCTTCTTTGGGTACGCCAAAGCCCTCTCCCACTCCTTCTCATGAAGCACATGCCCAATTTCAGCCTCCCAAGTGGCCCGCAGAGTCTCTAGTGGTTTATTGGTCAGTTCCCGTATGGCTTTATAGAGCCATGTAGTTAGATGGCGCCCCACTCCCATGTGTAGATTTGTGTGGAGAACCGGATGTGTGTGTGTGTGTGGTTCCCCCTTAGTTAGGTCCTGATATGGTCGGTAGCTATCTAGGAGTTGGCGGTGAAGCAGGAACTGCCCCGGGGGGAGATCGTACTCCTCCACAAGACTGTGGAACGGCCTTAGTTGCCCGTCCTCGAAAAGGGACTTCATCTCTGTAATGCCACAAGATGTCCACGTGCGAAGCGCATTGTTTGTGTAATAGTGTTCCTGCTTTGGCCATCCCACCAAGGTGAGTAGAGGGGAGTACAATGGAGTCCCCGGGGACATGCAGTGAATTCTCAGCATGCACCTACGTGCCACCGACACCTGTAGAGGGTATGTGCGTTTTGGTTTAGTGCCTGGAAGAAGTAGGCGACGGATCTCCGGGACCGATATCCGTCCTGTGATGTGGGTTTCCACAGTATACCTGTCTGCCGTCCAGTGAGACAGCCACTGCAGCTGTGCCGCCAAGAAGTAGGCCTCGAATGAGGGGGCTCCCAAGCCGCCCTGTGTGGTGGGCAACTGCAATTTTTTCAGGGCTATCGGTGTCTGGCAGACCCCCAAATTAGTGTGCTGAGAAGGGAGTCCAAGTCCCGAAAAAAGGCTCTGGGTGGGATTACTGGCAGATTGGTAAAAAAGTACAACAATCTTGGGACCATAATCATTTTGGCCAATGCCACTCGCCCAATTGGAGCCAGCGGAAGGCTCTTCCAAAATCTGACCGTAGCCCTAATACTCGCCAAAGCCCTGTTATGGTTACCCTAGAACATATCTGTGGAGGAGTGATAGAGACGGATCCCGAGGTATCGAGGGGCCTCCGCACTCCAGGCACTCGTTGAGCACCCAGTCTAACTTCCTGTGGGGGTAGATCCGGATGCAGCGGGTATATTGTGGACATATCCCAATTCACCCGTAGTCCAGAGGCCGCCGTAAATTCCGTCAAAGTCTCCCAGAGGGGAGTCAAGTCGTCCGTGATGTCCCGCACATATATCAGCAAGTCATCAGCATATAAGGAAACACTGTGGACTGTGCCTGCTACAGAGGTGGAAGACTTATTAAGCAAATGAGTACCCTGAAACCAAAGACTCAAATGGGTGTACTCAAACTACTTACTGGTACTAAAACCAGACAAGACCTTAAGACCAATACTGCACTGAAGGTTACTAAACCAGTTCATAAATACGCAAAAATTCAAGATGCAATAATAATACACCTACCTACACATACGGGTAAACAAACACAAACCATTCCTTGGGTTTGTTGTGGACAAGACCTATTACCAATTGAAGGTTTACCATTTGGTAAAAAAATCGGCTTCACGGGTGTTATCAAAATGCCTAGCTGTGGTTGCTAAGCTCAGACAAAGGGGAATACACATCTACCCATACTTGGACAACCGGCTAGTGAAAGCGAAGACCAGAAACCAATACAAGAAAAATATAAGCAAGGTTGTACAGACCCGACATGCAAGGTTTGTTAATCAATCCGTGTTTAAGTGGAATCTGAGATTCAGTTGAAGAGCCAGGTCTTGCAACCTACCTGAACTGTATTCACCAATTCTGAAAAATTGTCACGAGCAGAACACGAAAAAACATTTCTATGGGCTATCTTGAACTCACTGACCACAAAGGCGAGGCTGAAAAAGCAGTCCAAGCAATCATGGAGCAGAGTCTACTCTACCAGAAGGGACAAAATCTGATGGCTTCTGTATTCCCCTAGTGCCACATACAAGATTACAAAATACGAATACAGGAATTGTTCCAACAACCATGGTTGCAGACAACCGGGAGTTTGAACGATCTACTGATTCAGAAGGACAAGTTTCAGAGAGAAATGAAATGGTGGAAACTTCAGAATTTCACACTGGGGAAACCATTCAAACAATCAGCTCCCTTAGTTATTATCACAATGGACATATCCCACATAGAATGGGGTGCTTACATGGGGAGGCTAAACGTTTGCGCCCTCTGGGACTCTGAGGAAGCAGTACAACGCATAAATGTGCAGGAACTGAAGACTATCCCTAGCACTGAAGGCCACCCAGACACATCTAACAAAAGGAAGGACACTCTTGTTCAACCAGACAACGCAACAACAATGTACTACCTTAAACAAGGAGTAACGTGGTCTTTCCAGTTATCTACCTCAGCCCAGGAGATTTGGGAATGGGCTGTAAAGAACAGAATATCCCTAGTAGTGATACACCCACCTGGGAAAATAAAATACAGAAACAGACAGGCTAATCAGAAAAGAAAGCTCTGTATACGAATGGGGGGTGAAACTAGAAGTACTGCTGCAGTTCTTCCAAATATAGGGAACACCGCAATTAGACCTTTTTGCAACTCCCAAGAACATGAAATGCCAAAGCTTTGCATCCAGAGTTGTTGGGTAATGCCTAGTCGATAAACTGTCCAGATTTGTTTATGCCTTTTCACCTAGTTCAATGATACAGAAGGTAATCCAGAAGGACAGGGAGGAACATGTCAGTCCCACAATGGGGTCGACAGACATGGTTCTCAGACCTCATGTAGCTATCCAAAGGACAGTACGTCCTACTTCTAGCACACAGACATGTTGATGATGCAGGTGGGGGCAAGTAATAACACCAGAACTAAACACACTCAGTCCTGAGGACATAGTCATCCTGGTCAGTTTGCCAAGGAGAGCAATGGAGATTCTAAAAGAAGCACGGCTACCAACAAGAAAATGCTTCAATAATGTGTGGCAGAGGTTACTCACTGGTGCAACAAAAAAGGAAATCTGACTGGACACTGGACGTCACTGTAAACTCATTAGTGACCTACATACCAGACCAGCATCTCTCCTATGCCTCTATCAAGATCGATCTATCAGCCATTGTAGCATACGCAAGAGGCATACTAGGGGTGGTAAAACGCTTCCTGGAGGGAGCAAAAAAGGTGTCGCCTTCAGGGAGCACCCCAATGCCTAAATGGAATCTAAATATAGTACTAGCAGACTTCTTTAGAGCTAGTGCAAAATGCACTTCTCAAATTCCTAACTCTTAAGACTGCATTCCTCAAAGCTATCACCTCGCTATACATGGTTGATGAAATACGGGCACCCGCCACCTAAGAACCCTGACTATGAATACGTAAAAACAAGGTAGTGACGAGGACAAGCCGAAAGTTCATACCAACGGTGGTATCTAAATTGCATGTTAACCAGGCCATCTACTTACTGGGCTTTCCTTTTTTTTCTTTTTCCAACAACCAAAATCTTGGGCAGAGTAGGCGATGCACACATTATACAGCCGAAGGGCAATTGTGTGTACTGGGGGAGGGGGGCGGAATCCATCAGGAAAGGAGACAGTTTTGTGTCTGCTGTAAACACACAAGATTATTCGCCGTCACTAAATGAACTATCGTGAGATGGATAGTGCAACCAATCCAATGTTGTCACAAGGAAGGGGAGCAACACATAGAAAAAATGCAGGCACATTTAACTAGAAGGAAGGGAGCAACCCTGTCCTTCCTAGACAGTGCATCGTTAGACATTTATGCTGCTGCCACATGGTCATCCGTAATACCGTCACAAAATATTACTGCGTGGACATCCTTATCAACATGGAGGCAGAACTGGGACAGTGCGGAAATATTTGTTTGTAAACGCACACTATAAATCACCCAGTCTACCCACAGGAAGAAATACTTCTTTATAATCCATGCACAGCATGTGAATCCTGAAAAGATTAACAAAGCAAAAAATGTAGCTGCTTACAGGTAGGAATAGTTTAGCAGGTTGAAGAATTTTCTGGATTCTCATGCCACCCGCCGACCTCCACCTGTAGAGGTGTATTAAACAACGCAAAGAGGACACAAACGAGTTTAAAAGAAGCCAAGGTAACATGTAAGAAAAAAAGTATTCCCATAGCAATAGGTCTCGCCTTTCGGATGCAAATGCAGCGCTGCTATGTTTTTGAGTGTATTTTGAATTAAAATTGAAACTAGTCTCTAGTTAAAGTTCCGGTAATGGTACCAGCCATGTTGTAGTAGTCAATATCCTGAATGCGTTTAACTGTTAAAGCAATCGGTGTAGAGTTTACCCATCAAGTGTTCAAACTACGAGCAGCACATTATACCCATCTCACAAGCAGCAGGCCTTCAAACTTACTAATGAATTTAACTAAGGTGAGCGAAGCATTATCAGTAGATGCTGCGACTTCAGGGAAAGAAGGAAACTAACAGTGGAAGAAATTGAAAACGTTTATCGCCATTGGCAGAGGTGAAAATCATAAAATACTAAGGAAGTACAATGCCAGACAAAGAGCAAGAGGTTGCAGTGACTCCCAAAGGGCATGGCAACTAGGAGGAGTAAGTTAGAATGCAGTGCTGTGGCAGAAGCAGGGGACACACCGAGGATATACAGATAAACAAAAGGTTTTCTAACGCGCCTTCAATTATCCCTGTCTTGGTCGCATCCAGGGCTCCGCACCAAAAACTGGGCAACAGAACTGGGAACCTCACGCATTGGGTGACTGTGAAAGCGGCATTCGACTTTACAGAACGCCAGCTTCTTACAGGAACAAATGTCGCAGATAGTGAAGTGAAGTGAAGCACGCAAACCGCACATATGGTGTGTTACAATATATCCACAGTACTGAATGCTGGTTGGCACAATAGGGAATGGTGACACCGGTATTAGTGCTAGGCAGGGCTTTAAGTGGGCCGGGTCTCACTGGGTCTGAGCACCGGTAGTTTTTAGGTCTCGCCTGGCGTGGGCTGCGCACATGCGCAGTCTCGCTGGCGAGATTTAATGATGTGGGGTATTTTGTGTAAAGGGCATTAAGCCCCTCCCCTCTTTTCCTTTGGCTGGTGTCACAGTTTATGCTAAACGGTGGCCAGCCATTGGAAAAGAGTTGGTAGAAACATTTTCGTTCTGCTTTTTCTGCCGTCCCACTTGGACGGCCTCGCCTGCTTTCCTTCTGAAGTAAAAGGTTTCTTATCTTTATGGGGCCAAACACATGGTCCCATAAAGATCAGAAGAAAGCAGGCCGTCCAAGTGAGACGGCAGAAAAAGAGAAAAGTCTACGTCAACCGCGGCTGCCTGGCGAGCGCTTACAGACTTTCAGACTTGTTTAAATTACTCAAAGGGCAGCTTCTCTTCGCAGAACGCAGCATGGCAACAAATCTCAAGGCACAATGTGTGATGTTTATATAAAGCAATCCATAACGGCTTTTACTGTCTAACCTAGATGAAAAAGTATGCACAGCTGCTGTCCATTTTGTAAGAGAACCTGCGAGCATTCGTGGCACATAGTAAGGGGCAGAAAAAAACAAGCGAAGTATGTGGCGCAATGGTCAGAGCTGCCGACCTTGCAGTTGGGGAACCAGGTTCGAATCTCAGCGTTGCTCTTAACATACTGTGATTTTGGGCAAATCGTTTAATCTCCGCTTGCGTACCAAAAATGAACGTGTCCTTGTATAACGTAACTGGTGCTCATCTAAAGCGCTCCAATATCTCCGGGACGAGTTCGTGCCATATTAAATTAAAGTGCAAACAAAAAAAATGCTGCATTTAGTTCTGGCGGGTATGTGGCGGGCGCTTACTCGTGGCAATGCACATGGTTGTGCACAATGTTTTGCAACCACACCTGCCACAAAGCATGGCATGGATTCACACTGTGAAGGCAGGGGGTAACTGCGGAGCTCACGCTCTCTCTGCCTGTACCGACTTGGAAGGAGCTGACAGCGGTCCTACCGACTGATTTATGCTGCCTCCCATTCATAATGTGTAATTCTTTGTTGTGGCTACTTACTATAAGAGGCATTATCTGCTGTTTCTTTAAGGAACAGGGATCTCAGTGCAGACACCCTGCAAATTCAGATGCTGAGAGGAACGTCTGCTGTCGCAGGCAGGTCACTGTCCCGTCATTGACTTTAGTGCGCCATTACTACCCCATTCATTGCATGGGGGGTGTGGGGTACGTCACTGCTCACAGCCCCACTCCGCTGTGAAGGATTAGTGAATCTTTTGCTACACAAATTCAGCTCGCTGCAGAACGGTAAGTTCTGCACAGCAAGCTCCCATGATCCCTCCTGCTGACATCACTCATCTGAACAATGCATGTGTTTAAATCTTTATTTATATTCTTCAGATATTCAAATATCTCTATCAAGGGGTGTTCCGGAATTTCTCCCCAAGGGGAAAAAGTGTTGTCAAATACATTTTACAATACAATTTTAGAATGCATCTGCTAAAAAATAAATAGGTTCTGAATGAGCATTCATGAAACATGCCAGCACTTTCGTGATGTGCCAAGCAGGTGTAACCCTCTCTGTGAGTGTTGCAGATTGGGTCTCCCAGAGGCAATTTTGAGAAAATGGCTAATCTATGTATTTTTCATTGACGTTTCCCTCGAAGCCAAAAGTGATACAGAAGTTCAGAAAATGCAATTTTACATAGTCTATCATTTAGCTAACATGTATCTACATTTCTATACAACGCCATGTGGAATTTTTCCAACCTGCCCCATTTACGTAGATTCTCATTTATGTGCTACGACTGAGAATTTCCTCGGAAAGGCAGGGTGGAAAACTAGCAAGCATTGGCATAGCCAATAGGTCTCGCCTTTGGGACCTTATAAGTGCTTTGCCATGCAACAGTTGTTGTTGCACCAAGGATGTTGTGCTGCATAACTACTTATAAGGTTCCAAAAGCGAGACTTATTGGCTATGCCAATGCTTGTTTTTAAGGGGGCCTTGAAACGGGTCTCTATCGGGCTCTGTTTCGTGCCCTGGCACAGGCAGTCCGTTTTTTTTCACGAACTGCAGTGACAGCAGGCACATGGATGTGTGCGTGGTGTGCGTTGTGTAGGGGAAGGGAAATCCTTTAAAGAGTCCTTTTCTCTCTGGCTTTCCCTTCTCTTTTTGAAATTCAGGAGCAGCAACATTGTCGTGGTGTCACCAGGGCTTTAAGTGTAAGTTTTTTTAATATTATATACAAGCCATAGTTGCTGCTTATTTATCTTATGCAAGTAGCAACCATTGACAAATCCAATAGTCCTCCCAGTTTTTTCATCCCACTTAAATCCCTGGTGCTAGGAGGTGCCAGCCTCCTGGTTAAAGCGCTGGAAGGGGCCCAGGGAAGCCGGTGCTGTTCCCTGGGCCCCCTCTGGAAGCGACGCTGGTGCATCCTGCAGAGAAGTGTCCTTTCATGCAGTGATTTGTTACCTGTGTTTGTGCCTTTCGCAGTGATATAGATTTGCATGCCCCGGAAGAGTCATGTTTGTTTGTATATTTGTGTGTGTGATCTTCTACCGCAGTGATTTGTTTTGTGTGTCTTCTGCTGTGGAGTGAAAGCGTGTGTGTGTGTGTGTTGGAGGGAGTTATTCGACTTGACAAAAGCTAGCTTTTTAAATGACTCGCTGATCTTTTGAAAAACATACAACTTAAGTAAAATGACTGCCCTGGCAAAGAATGTGAAAATGTTTTATTTAGTGACCAACTGGCAGGTTCAAAAAGGCATTTTTTTTTATTTTTTAACTTTGCTTAGTCGTGCTCTCACCAAAACATAAAACTTCCCTCAGCCACGCTAATGAAGTTTGACTTGCAAAACGAGCCCTTGTTTCTTTGTTTTTATTTGCATTCTGGCTCTCCTAGTTTTTTTCTCGTTTAATAAATGTAGGACAAGTATCAAACGACCATGGAAAGCGAAGACAAGGCTGCGAGCGCGTACTTGGGAACCTTGCACACTGTGTAGCAGTGTGGCTCACTGGTTTGAGAAGGCATACCCTGAAGCAGAGGTCAGACCCGAGACCAGGCTTCAATTCCCGACGTGGCAGGGTCTGAGCCCAACTTTCCACGGACTCGATAATTCTCACTTTGGTGCCTACTTGAATCATGGGTTCACACTCTGCAACTTTGGGCAATAACTTGCTTAATCTCCACTACTGCTCCCCCCCCCCCCCCCCCCCCCCCTCCCCGTGCGCGGCGGGATGCCTGGCTTTCACCTTGGGGATGCCCAGTACGGGTTATCTCACAGGACTGGTTCCCAATGCAAGCGCCGAGATGCCCAAGGGTAAGTCGAGCGCTATATAAGAACACACATACATACATACATACATACATACACACTGATGCCTTCCAGTCCCTTGTATCCCAGTGAAACACGACCAGCCAGTCCTGGCCTCCTTAATATTTTGAGATTCCAGAGTCATAAAGCTGCAGAGTAACAAGCCATGGAAGAAATTGAAATAGTTGTTGGACTATTGGCTTTATATTGTAACTGCTACCACATTGTAATCTCAGTAAATAACACTTTTCTTGCGTAATTGTTTTATTTTCTTTGGGAGAATTAAAAACCTAAAAAAGTAACTGAATCAGGCTCTGTGGTAAAGCGCTTTAATGTTCTCTGCAACTGGTAAGAAATGATTTCATTTCGACTCAGTGCTGTGGTTGCTGGCTTATCTAGCATTCATTAGTTGTGCGATGGCGCGTTCATATATATTGGAGTTTGTGACTGGGTACAAATATTGGAAAAACTGAAGCCTATCTAAGTGCACATAGTACATTCTCAGGGATTGCTTGAGAGATTGACACAGTATAGGCTGGGATGGGGAGAACCCCAGGGCACCAGTTAAAGATGAAATGGTTGACACAACTACACTCACTAATTTTGATGAACGAGCTAGAAGAAAAATAATTCTTGCTCTTGAGCTACATTGTGATTGTGCGCTGGACTGTCCATCTAGCCTTTCATTTGGGTATGATTAGGTAGACCTTCTGGGTTGCAGATGTGAGACTTCCATGTCTAGAATACAACTCTGAAAATCTCTGTATATTTGAATGCTCTAATGAGCACATTATCCTCCAAACTAAAATCCTCTCCAATTATGCAACCAAAAGCTCTGAGGATAAACTATGCAGTAAGCTTACAAGAAATAATTGAGATGGCCCTATTTCCCAGATTACATTGCAACGCTCTGCATCCAGCTCCCTCATCACTACAACTGTCTTCTATGATAACCCATTCAACAAAGAAAACCAAAGCGAAAGGACTTGTTAATACCATCAAACAATGCATCCGTTCCCACTCTGTTCCTCCCATCCCACCATCAGTCAACACAATTAGACATTTTGCTGAGATCAAAAAAGCAGATCCCGCAATGACAAGTCATCCACACTATCTCCGATTGTAATCCAACCCCTTGTCCCTATGTGAATTTTCTTAAACCTTCTGATGAAGAGCACTGTGAACTTAAACTAGGCCATTTCCTATGAAGATTTAATTCGGTCTTCCTTTATAAAAAAATTTCAATAAACGTTCTGAAACCCTGCTCAATATAGACCACTTTTTCCTCAGCAAAGAAACCTCCCCTTAAGCCCTCATGAGAGTGTAGATCCTGCTGGCTGAAGAAGCCAACCCTCACGCCGGTCAACTTCTCCGATACCTATGTGCCTTTCTTAGGAAAAGTCATTGAAAAAGCAGTCTCCACCCCGGAGCAGATTAGGATGAAAAACTTGCAGTAATTTCTTTCTTGTTCATATTACAATGTAGTATAAATACAAACTACTTTTTAGGTCTCGCCTGACCCATGCGCTGGTCTGGCGAGACTTATTGAGAGGGCTTCAAAAAGTGCTACCAGGTCAGCCTAGAGCTACAGTGCATGGGCGCGCGCGCCGCGTTTTACCGTGATTACTTTCACTTTCGGCCGCTTTTCATAGCCAATAGGTCTCGCTTTTGGGACCTTATAAGTATTTAGTCACGCAACTGTTGCATGGCTAAACACTTATGGTCCCAAAGGCGAGACCTATTGGCTATGCCAATGCTTGTTTGAGTAGTCTACAATGCTCTTCCTCCTGATCCTTTTCCCTCCTCACCAAGCATTGATGCACGCTCTAGAAACCTGTCTGGACAGCACATTATTGGCTGAGCTCCTACCTAGCTAACTACTATGAGCTTGTTCAGTTAGGAACTGCAAAAACCCAGAACCTTTTTGTGTTCCATCCTTTCTACGGCAATATGGAGCACTAGAATCCGGGCTTACCTGCAAATCAAGATCCATTGACCTAATTCGCAGTTGACTAGCACCTAACTAAAGCTCAACTGGACAGACTTCCTACTAAGAGGCACTAATTCTAAACACTCCGATTCAAGCCAACCTCTCTGACACGAACCTGGGAGGCTACATTCCCTGTGCCCTACATGCTTTACAGCACAAAATCACTTTGCTTCCCCCTCAGTGTTCATCTCACATTTAAAGAGCACATCACCAGGAAAACCAGGACTGCATTGTGCCAGATATCCTTGCTGAAGAAAATTAAATTGTGTCTTCCTGACGTTGACTTTAAAACAGCTTCTGGACTGGTCCCAACTATCAAGGCAGTGCTGTGCTGTGCTGAATGGCCTCCCAGGTGCTAACCAGCTCCTTTTTTGCAGGGCATCAAGTGCATGACTCGATACTCCTGGTATTAGAGTTGCTTACCCTCTTCGCTGTACCATCTTAAAGATCAGCCGCATTGCCTTCTTATGTCTAGTCGTAGGTTCTACTCCAACTTGAAACCAGTTCAAAGAGGCAAAAACAGATGACCTAAGCACCCAATCGCTGAAACTATTTCCCCATTGAAATGCTAAAATCCTCCTGAAAACTGTTAAAGGAGCAGTATTCCCCTTTCTTCTATAAGCATCCCCTGTGAGCACAGTATTTATTTTATGATTTTCCTAACGCGCTGCTAACAGCCAACTAGCCTCGGAGCACTCCAATACTATCTATCTCTAGTAAGTGATTTGAGGTAAATGTTGGCATCTATTCAGATTTTACCAGTTCTAGCTCTCCAAACACACTATCAAAGGACATGCACAAGAGAATGAATTCTCAGAATCGCATGAAAGGAGTCCCATATTATGTAAGTACTAAGCTGACATGCTATTGGCCGAAAGTGCTAGAGAATAAATGGAAAATTGCGGTCTATGCAGCGATACTGAAACACTCTCAAAATTGTAAGCTTCTAAGCGTACGTCTGGTACTATTAAATACAGATTACTACACAATGGCTTATGAATATAAATGTTCAATTTTTGTAAGAGTTTACACTCCAAATAAGTCACATAATGATCAAAACAAAACTGCAGCATAAAGGCTAGTTTTGCTGCCCATAAAACCTGAAGAAATTGCAGCCAGTTTGGCAGCCTTGCAGTGTTTACTAGAATTGCACCATTTCTTTAAGGAGCAGGCAGAAAGCAAGCCTTGTGCTGGCAGCTGCTTTAGTGATCCTTCTTTCAGGCTTGATAGGATCTCCAAACTGAGAGAGAGAGAGATTGAGAGAGAGAGATTGAGAGAGAGAGATTGAGAGAGAGAGATTGAGAGAGAGAGATTGAGAGAGAGAGATTGAGAGAGAGAGATTGAGAGAGAGAGATTGAGAGAGAGAGATTGAGAGAGAGAGATTGAGAGAGAGAGAGAGATTGAGAGAGAGAGAGAGATTGAGAGAGAGATTGAGAGATTGAGAGAGAGATTGAGAGATTGAGAGAGAGATTGAGAGATTGAGAGAGAGATTGAGAGATTGAGAGAGAGATTGAGAGAGAGAGATTGAGAGAGAGAGATTGAGAGAGAGAGATTGAGAGAGAGAGATTGAGAGAGAGAGATTGAGAGAGAGAGATTGAGAGAGAGAGATTGAGAGAGAGAGAGTGAGAGTGTGAATCTCCAGATTTAGAATACATTCCTCATAGATATTCATTTACCATCTGTGAAGATTTTTCCACCACCTCTGGTTTTAGCTTTCAGGGTTCTGTTTATTTGTTTGAGAAGGAGTTATGCTTTCACTGTTAGTGCCTTGTTCTTAGGAGTACAGAAGAAACAAATGACCCAGGCTCTGTCCATCGTCTGAATCTTTTCCACATTCTCCAAAAGACGTTCAAAAAGGAGATCTGGAGAAATGGAGAGGGACATGATGCAATAGTCGTTCCTGTGCCACCTGATGTTGAAGATGGGGAGATGCTGCAACCTGCTCATCGTTTAAAACTGACAGAGTTGTTGACATCTCTCTGGAGGGCAGAGCGACACCTGATATCGAAGCATGGACTTGGGTGCACAACATTAAGACCTGTTTTATCCAGTCCTTCTACCCTGGAACGCTCACACATACCATTCACTTCTCAAAGATCAATGCCTCCTACATTTTCATTTTGGTTCAGGAAATGTTGCTGCCAGTGCAGCTACAGACTATCTTTATTCGGCTCTACCTCTTAACATTTTGCATCCTCATTTTTTATTCCTGCACAGGAGGAGTTGACTTTTATAAAATGGGTACTTCTCAAAGGGGCTAATACACTAAAACCTATTTGTCCTATAAAATTAAATACTCTTGTCCCTTTTGACGCTGTGGAACGAGGTGACTAATTAGGACAGTGTTGTCATTCTCTTAGAGCTGATTATAGCCTCATATTATGTTAAGGCTCGTATTACATCAGGCTTTGCATTCCAGCAAGATCCTGATGTTTTGCATCTTTATATGAATCCACATAGAGGGATTGGGAAGTAGGCGGAAAGTGGTACCTGCTTGGTTGATATGCACTCTCAAACTTGTTTAGTGATAACTTTAAGCATGTTCCCTTCCAGTTCACGAGGAGTAATTTTTAAGTTCTGGTACCACACATGAAGTACATTCCACTCTGAACTTGTATTTCGATTGTGTGATGCTTGAGGGGTAGGTTTCCCTAATGTCAAGTAAGTTCATTTTGAAACCTACCAATCCTGGCATATCATTTTGAAACCTACCACGCCATTGGTTGTAACTCCAAGTGGTGTTCAGACCATTTGCGTTTCAAGGGGAAGCATATAAATCGGGCAGCGCAGCGTTGGAACTCCAACTATTGGTGACTCAATAACGCAATCCGTCTGGGCCTCAAAGGATCATACAAGAGCCTACCTGGAGCAACCACCACTATCCCTCTTGAAGGATCGATTCCAATAATGGACCGTATAGCTTGGAACTTGCTGCTCAGTGATAAGGGCCTAGTCTCTGCCCTGCAGCTGCTTTCCTCTCAAATCCCAGTTTCCTGTGGTATTGTCAAACCCTAACTTGTTAAGATAACTGCCCTCCTCCATGCTCCCCAGGTATTGCATACTGGAATTGTGTTCCAGAGAATAGTGCCAATAACAGATTGGAAACCTGCCCTGCGTAGCATTTTTTCCATAGGTGGTAAACCACTCTTACTGGGCCTGAACATTGGAAACCAAAGTACAATGGGGCTGGCACTCTGCTAACCCTCAAGTAGACGGCCAGGTCATGTTCAGTATCTGGTACACAACCCCTCCTGCTTACTACCATATCTTCATCTGGGTGGCATACAGCCCTTTGGGGTCCCCTGTATGCCTTTATGGATGTGGACTGTTCTCGAGACGGAGTCCTAGAGAACTGCTCATTCATCTTCATCAAGAGGCTGTAATCCTCTCCCTTGTAACGGAGGGGGTGTCGCATATAAATATCCGGGTCACCAGAATAATGCATTCCCACCAACTAATTTTGATTGTTTTCAGTATGCAAAATAGGACATTATGCAAAACTCATTTTTTGTATAAAATTGAATAGGTTAGTTCTACGCAGTTGTCTGTGTTGGTCCAGCAGATATGCAGTTAATTTGTCAATTGCTTTTCCTCCTGGTCCACCGTTGCTTGCTTCTTGTCCTGGGCTGCACTAGTCTGCTCCTGAGATGGTTCCCCAAGCTTTCCCTGCAGTATCCTCTGTCTATTTCTGGTGCAGTTTCCTAGACCTGCCTTCCTGCATCATTTCCAGTCTAGTTTTTGTCGGTGTATACTAACACTCCCTTTGAAGTTTTGTGGTTTTGGCTTCCCTCAACAGCATCTTGTGGCACAAGGCTTTTTTTGATGTGCGTCCTATGAATCCAGGTGAGGCACACTTCTATTTTGACAGCACACTGGAAAGTCTGCACGACCTGGCAAGGCTCACTGCACCGGAGTCACAAAGATTATTTCCTCCTGAGCTCCTTTATGCACACCCAGTCGCAGAGAGAAAGGTTGGACATTTTGTGATTTCCAAAACTTTCGTCAAACCTTTCTGAAATACTGCACCAGGTCCTCCTCCCCATTCATCAGAGCAAAATATGGGAGACTAAAATGTTCAGGGTGTGGAACGGTCTCCCAAAAAATCTCATATGGGATTACACAATTTTTAGGTCGAGCCTAGCGGCAGCACGCATGCATTGCTCGGTCTGCGAGACTGCTGTAGTAGAGTGTGGTAGAGAAGCTGAGCCCAGTCTCGTCCCATATTTTTTATTGGCTTGTGTCATTGTCTTTCGTAAATGCTGCCTTCGGATTCGTTCCCCTCCTTAGTACGGCCTTGTCTTCGTTTGTACCCTCCTATGGCGACTAGCCCTTTAACTTAGGTTCTTACACAGGACCTGTTATTCAGTCTGTAAGCACGGTCTACTTTGAGTTTCTCACACTGCAGGCCCCACATGCGCTGCTTCAGCTGAAACCGCTTTAAAAAAAATGTTTTTTTTTAAACCGCACGCCGCCCGTGTAACATGAGCGCTCGCTTTCAATCACTCTGACCTGACATAATCGCGTGTCTGTTTCAACTCCCCCTCCCCCCCCCCCATGTAAAATGGTTTTACTAATGATTAGCGAATTAAGTCCTGTGAATTCCAGGAAGCACAATCTTGTGATAATGGGCTGAAGCAGACACCAGCACATTTGTGATACAGGTCATCTGCATTAAGCCACCTGGCGGGTTGTTTTCAAAAGCCTGCACCACTACTGCCACCACCGCCATAGCTCTCGCATTTTGCGAGAGTTGAAGCTATTAGTATTGTAAATGACCACGCCATTTATTTGTTTTAAAACCCAAAACACAAAAGGCATTGTCATTTACTACGTCAATAGCTCAAACTCTTGTGAATGCGAGACCTATTGCATTGCAAATGCTTGTTCTTGCTGAGTCCAATATTTATCAAAGCTATAGGCAGAGCCTTTGGCCCTTTGAATCCTGCTTCTTGACCCATCTATCTGTCGACGTTGCACTGGTCATTTTGACCATCATCCCCACCAACCTCCCGCTGTCATTGTGCTCCTCCTGGATTATTTCTCATATGTGTACAATTACATGTACCCGGGGCGCATGCTATTCTTTCAGCATGTCACAAAGACTTAAATGCTTATCACCAAGCGGCAAATCACTTTATGGGACTCGCTGGGTTCTGTCGGTGATGGATTTCCAATTAACGCTGTTATCAAAACCAATCTTTGCACAGATCGCTGATATTGCCCCAGATGCAATCTTGTGGGCTCCTTCGGGGGACAAGCATTGTCACTTCCTGGATCATAGCCTCATCCTCTTGACTGGCTGACGTGTCCTACTGCTCATTTTAGGAAACTGCTTTTTATGTCGAGCCTGGCCAGCGCATGTGCTGCTTCGAGGCATGCAGTAGTGGAATATGGCTTTGAAGCCCCGCCCACTCTCACCCATATTTTTAATTGGCTTGTCATTTTCCTTCATAAACGCTGGCTTCAGAGTAGTTATTAGGCTTGTTAGTCTGTCCTTGGTACCGTCTTGTCTGCATTTACCTGCCATGGCGATTAGCCCTTTTACTTCTGTTGCGACACTATGTCTTATTCAGTCTGTAAGCACTGTTTTCGTTAATAATTTTCTCCTACTGCAGGCACGATGTGCTTTCTTTGCCATGCATGCTTTCACTTTCCGTCAGCCCTGTTGGCCGCTTCTTTGGTGTGAAATAGGTCTTTGGTGTGAAATAGGTCTCACATTTACAAGTTTGAGCTATTGCCATTGGTAATGACAATAGCTTATATTCTCGTAAATGAGACCTATTGCATTGCAAATGCTTGTTTTATGCACTCTATTAGAGTGGATGTATTTTCAAGCTCTCTTGTTTTACCGCACAATCTGTTTGTGTTCTCTTGCAACTTCTCTCTCTCCCTGTAATTCTACAACTGTTCTCTCTCAAACACCCACTATTTTATATATAATATAATTCTTTATATATATTCTTTCTTTCTCTTTCTCTCTTTATTTCTCTTTCTCTTTCTCTCTCTCTCTCGCTCTCGCTCTCGCGCTCTCGCTCTCTCTCTCTCCTTTTTTCTTTGAGCCTTCCATGGGAGCGTATGCTTTTTTCCCCATGTTGCGTCCCATTTTTCTCACAGCTCTTCTATAAAAGTACAGAAACCAGTATGTTTGCTGGAGTTTCACAAAGGAGCTTGGTTTTCAGGGTTTGTGTTAGTCTCCTGCTCTCCTCATGTTGTATGGAAGCTTACAAAACAAAGTCCACTCAGAATTTAATAAAATAAAGCGCTAACCTTCTAAAAGGTGACTAAACCCAAGTGGACTGTTTGGTTGCTAGCATGAGAAAGCAATAACATTTTTTAAAATAACCCTCACCCACCAAAATGTCCCTTGGTGGCATGCTTCATCATCTGGTTCTTCCCGCCCCGCTGCGGGACAGGGCGTGCTACGACCGACTGATGGTGGCAGCACTTTGGAGTAAAGTTAAAAAGTGTATTGGTGTGAGAGTGGAAGGGTCAGGAATGAGTGCATTTAAAACACACCTGGCTTCATGGAAAAACTAAACTTTAATGCTCCCTATAGCTGGTATTGATTAAAAATGAGGAAAGAGGGAAAAAGCTTTAATGAGCAGCTCCCTCGCTGGTCGACCTGTTTCAAAGCCTACCCCTAAGCTTCTTCCTCAGGACCAAATACAACGATCTCTGTTGCCACTCTGACTAATTCCTAGTGCTGTTAGCCTATTGGGTGTTTTGGATTAATAGACGTCTGTGCAAAACTTTAGTTCGATAACTACTTGGTAATCTAATTTAATAGAACGAATATACAATTTCCTAATTTTTGACAATATTGTAGGCTTCCTAATTGGACCCCCTGAGCATCATCATCACTGGAGAGGTGGAGCGCTTGTAGTCAAACATTCGTCAAAGCATCTCGCTCACCCTTAGAACAATGCCTGCCAGTGGCTCCGCAGCAAATCGGGAAGAACCCGATGGAGCCACCAAGGAATGTTTTGGTGTGTGAGGGTAATTTTAAAAAGCTTTATTGCTTTCCCATGCTAGCAACCAAACGGTTCACTTGGGTTTAGTCACTTTTTGGAAGGTTAGCACTTTCATTTATAAATTCTGAGTGGACACTTTTGTTTTTTCATAGCTTACAGAGGAAGGACTCGGAATGAATTATTTCGCAAGAAGGTTTATTCTAATAAAAGACATAAGGAAGCACCAGCGGTTACAGGTCTTCAAGCTCCGGCTGGCTCACCTCAACTGTCCACTCTTGATTCTTGGGACCGATCAGGTATTCCAATACAGAACACACTGATCGTGCCAAGAACCAAGAGTTTATATCACAACAGAATAGCTTGTGCATGCAAGCACGAGAGTGATAGCAAACCTGAACAGAAGACATGTGTGAAACATATAACATATCTTCCTCCCTTAAATAAATAATAAAAACAAAAAAACTAATTTAATAAGTAATTGTTTTTGATAAAGGAAACCAAATCAGACATCCAACCAGGTTTCCTACATTGGCGTCTTTTTGAGTCAACAATATGATAAATGTCATTTGAAATATTGACAACATCAGCGGAACAATCTACGAGATCATCTTCATTAAATGTGTCAAATGACTTTGGTTCATCTTTAGAATTGAAATACACACTTTTATCACATTTTAGAACAGCAATTCTGCTTAAGTTCCATACCTTATTGTTGGTGAATCGGACTGAATTTTTAAGTACTTCTTTTATTTCATAAGGACCCATAAATTGACTTTCCCCTTTCTTGACTTTCCAAGGTTTTTTTTTACCTTAACAAACATCCCTACACTGACAATAGGATCATGTGGAGAACCTTTTTTCTTACCATATCGTTCTTTAATAGCACAATTTAAGATGAGGTTTTCCTTTACGGACTCTAAATTTAAGTTTGATTTGGTAGAAGGAGCTAACCAAGCAGGGTTACATTTAGTCTACCTCTCATAATCTCAAATGGAGAATAACCAGTCAATGCATTGGTGGATGTTCTGTACATCCATACTGTTTTA
This sequence comes from Triturus cristatus, assembly GCF_964204655.1. Lineage (NCBI taxonomy): Eukaryota > Metazoa > Chordata > Amphibia > Caudata > Salamandridae > Triturus > Triturus cristatus. The sequence continues at coordinate 1,066,938,697 of NC_140582.1, read as the reverse complement.
AAAATTTGCAGCTCCCACTTATCACTATCAATTCCCGTGACTTGAATAGCACTTTTGAGAACTCTATTGAATCTTTCAATTACACCATTACCACTTAGATTATATAAAGAAGTGGTACAATTAATTATTCCTACTCTTTTTAAATACGCTTTTGCCTTGTTAGAAAGAAACTGAACACCATTATCAGTAATGAGGCATACGGGTAACCCTTCTTTTGTGAAAGTTTCATCCAAAAATGAAAGAACCGAATCAGTATCTACCTTATCTACAATTTTGATTATTGGCTATTTGGAGAAAACCTCAATGGTAGCAAGAACATATTTATGATTAGGACCAACAGGACCCATAATATCCATGGCAATAGTGTGCCACGGAAAATCCGGAAGAGTGATCACCGAGATTAGGTTTAAGGGTAACAAGTGTTTTGTAAGCATTAGCACACGTGATACAGTTTCTAACAATACGCTTGATGAAGATGTCCGTGCCAGGCCACCAAATTTTTTTTAAAGTTTTTGTTTTGTTCTAACAATGCCACAGTGACCTTCATGACCATGTGAAACAATATCACGTCGTAAATTACACTGAGGAACGGCTCGATCACTTCTTTTTAGTACACCATCAATGAACGAAACTTCATCCCTGATTTCCCAAAAACTCCTCAATTCACTACTGTTTTTTTTGTTGGGCCAACCATCTAAAATGTACTTCTCTACATTTTTTAATACTAGATCATTGTTAGATTCTTTAAGCCAAACACCACGATCAATTGGTAAAGAATCCTCATGCACTAAAGCGATATGGAAGTCATCCCACTCATTGTGGGTACTTTCCTTGAGTGGTAAGGGCATCCTAGATAAGAAATCAGCAGTTACATTTTCTTTACCAGGCACATATAGTATAAATGAAATCCTGGAGACGCAGAGACATACATGCTATACGTGCAGAGACTTTCAACATGCCTTCAGTGGTCAAAAGACGTACTAAAGGTTTATGGTCAATCCTAATTAAACATTCCTTCCCCCACAAAAACACTCTAAAGTGCTCAAGTGCCCAAACGCATGCTAAAGTTTCTCTATGGTGGAGTATTTCTCTTCTGCAGGTGTGAGTGCTCTGGATGCGTGAGCAATTATGTATTCCTTACCAGAATTTGATTTTTGCGCCAGAACTGCTCCTATACCCCTAGAGCTAGCGTCTGTGGTAATGATGCAAAACAGTGACTGATCAAAACTTGAAAGAGCAGTGGCAGAACAAATAGCTTTTTTTACATCCATAAATTCACCTTCACAATCTTTAGACCACAAACTTGTTTTTGTTCTTAATTAGTTGTCTTATGTTGAATGTACGACAAGAAAAATTCGGGACATATTTTGAGTAAGATTCAGTAAGACCCAAAAAAGACCTAACCTCTTTAGATTTAGGGTGAGGAGCAGATTGAATGGCCTCTACCAAGTCATTTTTCGGTTTGATTCCTTCTTCACACAATTCGTGACCCAGATAGGTCGCTGATTTCACACCAAACTTACATTTTGAGTGCTTTATAGTCAAACCATGATCCGAAAGAACTTTAAGTACATTCTCTAGTGCTGATAAATGAACTTGATCATTGCTTCCAAAAATAAGAATATCATCTTGGAAACAAATAGCATTATCACAATTTTTTTAAAATATCTTGCATCACACGTTGAAAAATGGCTGCAGCGGAAGATAAACCAGAAGGCATTCTGTTGTACCTGAAACACCCAAAAGGGGTAATGAAAGCAGTGTAATCTTTGTTATCTTCGTGTAATTCAATTTGGTGATCAGCAGCAGATAGATTGATGGTAGAAAACACTTTAGCCCCTCTAACGCTGGTTAACATTTCTGAAATGCGTGGTAAGGGAAACTAGTCAATGACAATGTTGTTGTTAAGATGGTGCAAGTCAATGCATAATCTAATTTTTCCATTGGCACGTTTAGCAACAACAATGGGTGAAACCCACTCTGAAGATTCAATCTTTTCAATGATTCCTTCTCTAACTAAAGAATCAAGCTCACTTTTAACTTCTTCGCGTACAGCTAAGGGAATGTTTCGTGCTTTGTGAATTTTTGGGCACGATTCCTTTTTAAGCCGAATTTCATGTTTAAAGCCAATTAATTTTCCAATGTCATTTCTAAAAGCATTGGGGAATTTATGTAGTAATAATCCACTGAGACCATTAGATTCATCTATGACCATTACTGGATTGGGGCTGTTTGGGTTGAGAATAATATCCAATCTACCCTGATCATACCAGCTCAAAACCGATGGGCCTTTTTTTGACACGTAAAGTTTAGCAGTGCATTCACGATTCTTAAATCTGAAAATTAGAGTTCTGTATCCTAGGATGTCAATTCTTTCACCTGAATAGCCCTCCGGGCTTATGTCTGTAGAATCGAATACATTACCTAAAATAGGTACAAATTGTGAATTCCAAACTGCCTCATTAACGATGGAGTAAGGTGACCCTGAATCTGCATACATTTAGCTCAACCGTGACTCATGATGGAGTGGTTCCGTCATGAGCACGGCGCCACCGCAGTGCCCCCAAACCCCCCCCCCCTCCCAGCGCCGCGACGGAATTCCCGCCGCGGCGAAGGGGTTAAATGTTTCCAAAACAAGGAGTCAACACGAGAACTCCGATGGAAGCTGGTAAATAAACGCTGGAAGATGGTAATTTTCAAAGGAGTCTTGAAAGAACTTCAGCAAATCGCGGAAGAAACAAATAAAATAAAGATATTAAATGTACCTTTGAAAACAGTCGATGTTCAACACTCTTGAGGTGAATGACGAATTGTACACGATGAAATTGACGAGCCGAAATCTCGTAGAAGAAGAGAGTAAAAAAATATATATTCCGTGATTTCGAAATTATGCGTGTTGCATAGAAGAACGTAGACTCAGAGCAGCACACGTCATACCCATAGCCCCCTCACCAGAAGAAGAAGATGGAACACTCTGCACGGAGAATCCACTCGAGAATGAGAACAAAATGTTCTGATGCCTGGAACCCAGTGAGTGAACGTTGTCGATTTATTTTATTTTTTATACATAACATGAACCTCGGTGCTTGCAACGGCAAGAGCTCCGCAAATGCAAAGAGATAATTGCTTACACTGCCATAGGTCAACACCTCCGCAACAATCCAAAGGACGAATATTTTCTTTTCCAAAAGCAAATCCTTCTTTGTCGCGCAAAATAACGGGTCATCCAGAACCAACATACAAGCTGAAAGTCTGTAGAGCAAGCAATTACTTTTTGAAAAAAAATAAATATAAGGGAAATAATCGGGAAGCAAAACAAAATTAAACGAGGTAGGATCCTTGAATATCCTGATTATCGTGGAAAGTCTTGGAAATGGAAAAATAAATATCCACGTAGTAGGTTCTCTGAATAGGTGCTTCCTAAAATCGTCGCCAAGTTTGTTGAGTCATGAAGGACTCTGAATGAATTATTTCGCAAGAAGGTTTATTCCAATAAAAGAAATAAGGAAGCACCAGCGGTTACAGGTCTTCAAGCTCCGGCTGGCTCACCTAAACTGTCCACTCTTGATTCTTGGGACCGATCAGGTGTTCCAATACAGAACACACTGATCGTGCCAAGAACCAAGAGTTTATATCACAACAACAGAATAGCTCGTGCATGCAAGCACGAGAGCGATTGCAAACCTGAACATAGGACATGTGTGAAACATATAACAAGGACATTGAGTCCATGATTGATATCTCTTCACTCCCTTCTTTATTTCTTGATAATATGAAAGCTCACTCCATGGCACACAAAAGCAGCATTTGAAGAAGTCTGGTAGTGGTGGGATGCTACACTCTCCTGAGCTGGAGATGTCTCTTCACCCAGAGGCCCATACATCTGCTCCCTGGACTGCTGCAGAGTACCACTTGTTCCAGTTTGGAGTCGTGCTTAAAGTAAATTGGGTCTTAGCAGTCATTTTCCTTTAAATATCTGACCGTACCTTTTTCTTGGCCTCGGACATATGTAATCCTTTAAATAACTGCAACAGGGCATTTTATCTTTAAACTCAATCATGTGCACCAGGCCTTTTAAATCTGCTAATTTTCCTGTTTAAATTGTTTGAAAAATCGACCAAGCTTTTTAAGATTGAAAAGATAGAAATCGGGGTTCAGTTTTGAGATCCTTTCAAACAGATGTTTTGTCCCTCCTGAATGTTTTTTTTTAACCTTTGTTTTAATCTGTGCTTTATGAACAATTATTGGTTAAGTCAATAACTTTTCACTCATTATAAACGTGAGATGTGTTGGCTCTGCCAAGGTTTGTTTGATTTCCTTATGACTTTTGGGCCTCTGCACCTAAGGCTTGGCATAGACGGGTAAGAATCAGCAAGCCAATTTTTGTACAGATGCCTGCAGTGAAAATAAGTTAAATGGGGCGTGGTGAAAATATGTTTTCAGGTTTAACTTCTTCCGAAAACGTTCGCACCTTTTCAGCCCAAGCGTCTGAATGGATTTAGACCAGACTTTGCATGAAAGCTTGCTTTTGTTGAGTTGGTGTAACGAAGTATAGTAGTTTCTGAGATACAAGTATTTTGAATAGATGCCGAGTGGACTTGGGAGGATTAACACATTTTATTATATCTGGGTTTAATGATTTGTGATCACATTATGTATTTTCTTAGAAGTGATTGGCTGAGAAGGGCTCTTGTAAGTTGTCTGTCTATTCAGATTTATGATTTTTGTACATTTGGTATAAGTTTTGCACAACTATTTGGGAGAAGGGGGTACCTACAGAGTTGTCCGACCCCACGGGAGTGCTGAGGAATCGGATGCTTTAAAGGTTAACGTTCTACACCAAGATAAAACTGGATAACCAGTACACAATAAAAAATAAGACTGATTCCACAAGCTACTGGTTTATATGCAGATTCGACTGCCATTTTGGAATGATTCTGAAACTGATTGTCACTCACTTCTCTGCTGTAGAAAAAACAACCCACAGGTAAGTGGGGAAACACTGAAGCCCTTTGAGCCCTATGAGCGTTGTGCACCTGTTTTGTACCAACCATGCATCGGATTATATGGTAAAAACTAACAAATGAAAAATGGGTATCCAGGAAACATAGGCAGTTTTTTAATTGTGTTCTAGATATTGAGTTAGGAATAGTGGATTTTCACAACTTTGAATTAGGGCTCAAGATTTATGTGATTCAGAAGACATTTTGCAAAACGGTTTTTTCACCACTGGCTTGGATGGGGTGAGACACAATTGTGTCCCCAAACGCCTTTAAAAAAAAAAAACACACAAAAAACCACACGTTTGATAAGCCCAGAAACGTGAAACCTCTAGATGTTGCCATAAAATTGCTCCATTTTGGTGATGTGGATAACTGCAGTATCTGATCCCAAGGCTCTGCTGCGGCACAGAAGATCCAACGAAACCAGGCTTTTGTTAAAACTAGGTACGCACAGAAGATTACGGTGGTGCGAGGTCATGGATCCCACTAAGTCTTCATACTTTCATATTTAAAAAAACAAAAAAACTATTGAGCACCATACTGGACATGTGAATAGTGCGTCCTGACAACCAAACAGGTTCTGTTTGCTTTTTGAATTTGAGTTCCTGGCGGGGGCTAGCCAGGCTATGTCAAGGACAGCACCACTGTTTAACCATTGAATTACTTATGAAAAAGTAGATTACTTTTGTTTGAATGTTTGATTTAGGTGTGCAGGTTATCTCAGTACCTCTATAGATAGTTCAGTTCCGACCAGAACACGTGACCTACTGTAACCTCCTGTTTGCTGGTATTTGACCTGTAGTTGTTCCTTCACCTGAATTCATCAATAGCTGGAATGTACATCCCGGACTGATGTGATGTTTGTATGGCACGAAGCTATCCTCCCATGCTCTGGAAATATTCTTACAATATGGTCTGCTCCAAAAAAGTGACAAATCTCAGGGCTTCAGATAACCTTGAAGGTCAGCCGACGTCTTCGAGTTCAGAAGAATGCTGCTAGAAATGGTTGGATGCTATAATCCCAGAAAAAACAACTTTTGAGTTTCTTTCAGTTCTATCAAACCTTACTATTTCTATCACGCATTGGTATGTTTGTAAAATACATCGTACATAAACACTTACTTGTTCAATGCAAAAGTGCTAAGTATTAATACTGTATGTATAATACCAATATAAATGTTAAGACTGGAATAGATTCGCCATACTGTTCCACATTGCAGCTTTTTATTTTTAATGGAAGGCAGAGTTCCTAGTGGTTCACTATAGCTTGTAGGGATAGTGAGCGAAAGTCTTAATTTGCTTGGGAACCTTGCATGGTATTCCATTCTAGTTGTAATGAGAGCTTGTCGGTCTCTCCTTCCCAAAGTATTTGGATTTCCACATTTACCAATCTTTTTATAACTAGTATTTTGTTAGTAATCCTTCATGTCTATTGAAAGATCATTCGATTAAACATTGAGAGTTTCTACCTAGAGAGGAAAAAATATCAATGTACTTGCTTTAAAAAAAATGAATTATGGCCCCTTATGAATCCGTCTGGCCACTTAGAAAGAATACCTACTGTGGTGGATTGTTTATTGTTTTTGAGTTGGCGAATAGGCCTTTGGTAGAAAGCCTCGCCGCATTTTAACTGAAGAAAAGCAGTAAGGAGGCATGAATGAGCTGTTGTCCAGAACAAAATATGCAAAGCTCCTATTTGTAAAATATATTGTGCCGTCATTAAATGCTTCCGGTTAAATTTGGGTCTTGGTTGCGCAAGTTGCTTCGAATAATGTTCTTAGTTAGAATGAGATGCTAGCACCACTGGGTGTGCTCCAGTACATTTCCCTCCTGAATGCTCAACCTCAGTGGAGAATAGGTCTACCATTCTGAAGAGCGTTACATGTATTCTACGATCTGCATCCAGACTTCATTGGCGTCATACATTTTCTCAATTAGGATGAAAAAAACCCAAGCAGTGTTCATACATCCTCTCACTGGCCAAAATAAATGCTCTAAAGCTACAGCTAGTACTGTATATGGGGATATTGTAGCTGAGCTGCTGGCTCCTTCAATGACAAAATGACATTTTCAGTTTGCTTTGCAGTTCTGTTTACCTGGCTGTTTCTTCCTACAATTGCTTTGTTTTCAGTGGTTTTCCTGGGTAGCAAAATTAGGGTTTATTCAAAAATGTCTTTTTTTGTTTGTCTTCACCTAACTGGTCGTCAGACATTTGAAATAATTGAGTAAATGTAGCCTTATGCTCTGAGGTTATTTCCATTTTATGATGCCAGGTGTAAACTTAAAAGTTCAGTTGATAGAAGCTAATGTTTGTAAACTCCCGAATGCAGGCAGCAATTGATCTATAATTGTTTACTTTAATAAAGATGCCACGACTCCGTTTGGAATACTAGTAATTTCATTTTTTTCCCTTACCTTAGAACCATGTAAGCAATGACCTTTACCTCCACAAGCAAGATATTTAGTTTTACAATAATGACCGTTTTAGTTTGAATTTGCTTTAAATGAAAAAGCGAATTAAGTTATACAAATAGTTTGCAAATAGCTTGAGAAATCTATTCTTTTTTTAAAAACAAAATTGTAAAATAGCTCCGATTCCAGTTATTCTTCATTCTCTTCTCAGCTACACTCTTCTGCTATTGTAGCCTCATGCTCGTCTGAATTTCTTTCTCTTGGCTCCCTTCATTGTGAATTTCTGTGGGTGTGTTGTGTGTGTGTGTATATATGTATATATGTATATATATGTATATATGTATATATATATATATATACTCTTTTGCTACCTCTCATTCAAGAGCATTTCATACACCATTCATTGATTTGTGTATTGAATTAGACGAACTTCGATTTAATAAGTTACTGAGTGGGATTGTTTTCTGGAGATGAACACAGCTATTTAGAATTTAAAATCTTAGTTTCCACATTTTCCCATTTGCACTGATTCCCATACTGTTCTACAAACCTCAAATCATTTTAATATGCATTTGTTCTTTAGGGAAACTAAAAAAGAAAAGATTGCTGATTGTAGTCCGGAGACTTCAGTAAGTGCAGAGGTGAATGGTACAGCAGAACATACGGTAAGGCCATAATTTCATAATTTGAAGTTTCATTGTGTATCTGTGCTTTATGAACAATTATTGGTTAAGTCAATAACTTTTCACTCATTATAAACGTGAGATGTGTTGGCTCTGCCAAGGTTTGTTTGATTTCCTCAGCTCTTGGATAGTGTTGAGAAAGTTCATCATTGCAAAATCTGTAACCCACTTCTAATGCCCTGACTTGTACCCATTACCTTGCTCAGCATATGCCTGTAATCTCATACCTTTTGCCCCACCACTGCATTGTTGCCTTGGACTGTCAGTGTGTCCTTCTGTTATGTTAAAATGACTTGTAAAGTGCACGTACAACAATTGGTTTCTTGGCTCTTATTCTAGAATATGCCGGGCCCTGTTGGTTTATCATATGCTTGAGTTTCAGTCATAAGCTTGGGTAAATAGCCATGTCTTGAGGAGCCTTCTGAATCTCAAAATGTCCATGCAGGCTCTGATGGCGGATGGAAGGGAGTTCCAGAATCTGGGGGCCAGCACTGCAAACCTGCATCCACCTTGACTCCTCCGTTTGTAAGAGGGTATGACCAAAAGATTCATGTGGGATAAGCGCAGGTTGTGAGTAGTTATATGCCTTTTGAATAAGGCTAGAGCTTAATTTTAAGTTTGCGGCTTGTAAGGACTTGAAGGCAACCAACTTTGAAAGCTGATCGTTGTGGGATGGGGAGCCAATGTAGCTTCCTCATGAGGGGGGGAGACGTGTTGCCACCTGGGCTGCTGGAAGATCAATCTAGCTGCCTGGTTCTGCACCAATTGCAGTCTTTTAGTAGATTATATTGGTATCCCAAAATATAGAGTTGGTGTAGTCTATATGTGATATAACTATGGCTAGGAGAACCTGTATCGGTGCTTCCCGAATGAGGAGTCGACTGATCTTCCACCTCTTTCTTAACTGAAGGAAGCAGGTCGGGGTCACTGATCCAATCTGAGTTTTCATGGTGAAGTCGCTGTTGTCACCCCAAGGCTCTTGGCTGGAGGGAGAGCCCAACTCAGTTGGCAAAAAATGGGAGCTTCATGGGTTCTGAGTGGCCCCTATCAGAATAAGTTTGGTCTTGTCCGGATCGAGTTTTAAGTGGGTGCTGTTCATCCAATTACAGATGTACAGCATAGTAGTTTGAAATTCGGATACAGAATCAGGTGTGTTGATGGTAAACATTAATTGTAGATTATTAGCGTAATTGAATGTGCAAACCTTCCTTTCTATCAAGGACAGGATCAATGGAAGGAGATGTAGGTTGAACAAGTGAGGTGATAACGAGGAACCCTGAGGTACTCCACGTGTCATAATCATTTTAGATGCTGTGAACTGAGATAGATGGACTGACTGGAAGCGGGGCTCCAAGAACGACTTTATCCAGCTAAGAGCTGATCCCTGGAGTTCAGCATCCCGGGCACGGTCAATCAAGATACCATGGTCGATCGTGTCAAATGCTGCTGAAACATCCAACAGCACTAGGGCCTGGCGAGATCCTTTATCGTCTTCTTTCTGAAGTGTGTCCAGCAGGATCAGTATCACTACCTCTGTTGAATGAGCTGGGCGAAATCCAGCTTGGTGGGGTTCAAGATAGTCTGACTGTTCGATAAAGGCGCAGAGGCATTTGGCCACATGGCATTCCTTGGCCAGGTAGGGGAGCAGAGAAATAGGACTGCAGTTAGTCAGTCTGGGGGTTAGCCCCTAGTGTTTTTAGGAGAGGAACAATAATCACTTCTTTAAAGGCTCTCGGGACCCAACCCTGAGACAGTGACTCGTTTAGGTGAGAAAGGGCAGGCCTGGGGAGTATAGAGAACTTATTTTAAGATGTGGGGCGGACAGCTGTCAGTGGGTGACTAAGATTTTACTTTGGACAAGAGGTCCAGAAATATACGGACTGTCTATTGCTGGGAACTGGTCAAGGTAATAGGGATTTTTCGGCGTAGATGGAGGTGCCTTGGGGGCGTAGCAGGTGGAAATACTGGCTTTAATTTAGCAAATGAAGGTGTTTAGGGAGTTACAAAGTGTATGAGATGGTGTTGGTTTTACTGTGACTCTATTGGGGTTGGATAGTTCGTTGACTATTGAGAATATTTCTTTTGACCGATTGGAGGAATTCAGGGTTTTTGAAGAAAAATAGGTAGCCTTGGTTGTAGAGTAATTTTATTTTGTATTCCTTAAGTTGGGCTAAATTCTTTTATCAGGGGATCAGCTGCATATCCATCTCCTTTTAGATTAGCGGTGGGCTAACTTTTGTGTTTTTAGTTAATTAGAGAACTAGCTCTGAGCTTCATGGCGCCTTGCAGATCTTATTGTCCTAAGAAGGGCATGTTCGTTGCTGCTGCTTTTAGCCATGCTGTGAGAGTTTCCTCACTGATAGTAATGCATGGATGGGTGACAGGGACTGTTTACAAATGTGTCCAAAAAAAGATTTCTATCGATACTATTCCAGTTCCTGGCCATGGACCCTTTGACAGCTAGGCGTTTGGCCATAGTTACATTGTTAATAACGAACTGTCTTAAATAGTGGTCAGACAATGTACAAGGAGAGACTGTTAGTGTAGACACTGAGATTGGCTGGCCAGACATGATCTAAAGTGTATCCCTTAATCTGTGTGGCAGAGGTTACCCGCTGAGAAAAGTTTAACCCATTAAGTAGGTTAGTCAGTTCTGCAGATTGAGGTCCACCCAGTGTATCATTGGCCCAGTAATTAAAATCGCCAATCAACAATATTTTTGGATGGTTAGTTATTAAATGGGCTATCTGTTCATCCAAAGAGTGTGGTAACATGGGCATGTTCTGGGGGATTTTACTTTTGTACCCTCGGTACACCCTACTTGTGGCTAATCTAGGAGAATACCCTGCATACCTTGTAGTGGCACTTGGTGAATAAGCAATTCTGGTTTCCAGTGTGAGAGCATCTCTGGACATTGATAGGAGTTTGATCGCCCCTTTATCAACCAGACTTATCAGGTGATTATTTCAGTTTCACTTGGCATCTTTTTTGTCTGTACAGCTTTTCCATCTGATTATCACAGCTTTCGGGGTGGAATTTTGTCCAAATCCCCCCCTCCTGTCAGTCTGCAATCCAAGATTTCATTATAACTCCGTGTTGAAACATGGATTGGCATCCAAGCACACTCCAATGTCTCTTCACATAAGGAAGCTGCCCTTTTTGCTGAATCACACCCACATTTCTCACCTTGTGCTAGATGTGCTGTTTTTTCGAATCTGTGGTGCGTGGGGTTTTGCTGTCCAGGCCCCAGTACATGTGCTCTGTCCCTTCAAACTGCATGTACAATTGGCTAATCCCTGATTTACACATTTAACTTGCCAGGGCTAGTAAGATAAAATGTCTTTGGTGGACTCATCCGTTAATTATTACCACTTCACTGACAAGGTGAAAACATTGCCCTAGGTCTGCCATTGCAGCTTAGTCTAGCAGCTTTTAAACTTTCAAACTCGACATGGCAAAAGAACCCCCGTACCATGCCAGGACCTTCCTTTTTAATATCTATAAGGTACTCCTAAAGAAAGGCCTTGGTAGCCCAGAAGGAAGGGTCCTCGATATTAAAGAGGAAATGTTGACTTTAAACTTTACATGTCTTGGCAGTTAAAACTGTATTGTTTCACTGTAATGCGTCTGGTGGGCCATAACATAGTTACACTAGCCCACACGCTGTATGCTAACTTCTATTTGGGACCACCAATTATAGTACTTCAAGTTATCATATAAATCAATACACTAAATTATATAATGCAGAAGTTGGCTTTCTCCCCCCCCCCCCTCCCCCTAACCCGCACTAGGAGGAGTGATGAGCTCTTAGGAATGGGGAACCAAGGCTGTTTGGGTGTCCTTGTGATCTCAACCAGCTGGGTGGCATTGGCCGCAGATGGACAAGCTTCAAAGAGGCTCTGATGGGTAAATGTGAGTCGCACTGCGTCCTGCCCTTCTTTTTGTGTGGGTGGACAGGCTGGCATCTCCTCTTTAGCAAGGAAACCCGTTATAGAATCAGTTTCTCAGAAGGGGTGGCTAATTAGATTGGACATTACTCAGGTGCGTCCAGAGCTGCTTACAGGAGAAGACGACCTGAGCCATCTTGAATCCAGGTAGGAGCCTGGTGTTCCGGGATTGTTTGTAGCCACATCACAAAGAACAGATGGAAAGTGAGAAGGGTTGCTTCGTGCGAACTACTGCCTCATTGGCTAGTGAGACAGACCCACCCACAAACTCTAAATTGGCATAAAAAGTGGCATCTGTGGCTCACAGTGCTCAGAACACTGCCTGGCTGGAAAAAGGCAGAACTGCCCTGCTGCTACTGGGACTCCGCAAAGAGGCTCAATCAATGACTGGATTCGACCTGCCGAACCTGAGGGACCTGCAAATGGGACTGCCTGCCATACCCATCTGCTCCACTGTTACCAGGACCGGAAAAGTCACTCCAAGAGCTAGTTGGCTAGCCCCCTGTTCAGCACAAGGGACACAAATGCTGAAAGAAACTTGCACTCTTTAGAATCCGTCTGCCTAGGAATGCCTGCCCGCAGCTGGACACCAAAGTGCCTCTTGGGAGACAGTTGTGACCTACCTGAGGTGTCCACAAGTCTGTGGGATCTGTGGCTGATGTCAAAGTGAACTCTGGTCAACCTGCAAAAAAGAAAAGCTTACCTACAAGCAACCGCTGAAGATCACTGAAACCGGGAGACCAGTTGAATAGTGAGACTGGACCTACACTGGACTTCCTGCTGGTTTGTGGGGGATGGTCCTATGCCAGAGACTACCTCTGACACCTGTGGATACCAGGGTGGCCCCAGGAACACTCACCACATCTCTTCACCATCCTACATGCCCAGCATCAGAACCACTAAAGGAGAAAAGTGCACTGGGGAACTTAAGACTGATGGACCAAACACGTAATGCTCTCCCTATATTGAATTAGTCCCTGTGGCTGGCAGCTCCGTTAACACCCCCTGCACCATGTTGGATCAAGACCTGAGGCCAGAGATGACCCCACTCATGCTTGTGGATACCAGGGTGGCCTCCGTAACACTCACCTCACCTCATCAGCATCTTCAGCTTCCTGTATCCACAGCATCCTGACCAGTTTTTGGCTGGACTGCGGTAAAATAGAAACATGCACTTAGTACCCTAAAACTGCTGAAAGTGATAGGTTACTGACCCCCTAGACTGCAGTTCCCCTGTGACTCACTCCACCACCTGTTGTGGCTTATTCAGTAGTATTCTAACAGATGTTTTAGCCTGTTTATTTATTGCATCCAAAGACCAAGATAAAGTGATTGTAACTACCTTTGAAAATTAAGATCTCTAGTTTCCCTGAATAATTTGTTTTGGTGTCCATTTAATGTTAAAAAGGCACTATTTTTGTAAATTGGTGTGGGATTTTTATTATGTCTTGTTGTTTTTGCTACTTTTATATTCTTTGCACTTTTACCCAGGAGTGAGTTAAGGGTTTTATTATAGAAACCTAACTGGACCCGCTAAAGATGAATATTATTGCATGTTGAGGACTCGCAACCACACCACATGATAATCCACTTTTCTATATCAAGGCACTGGACCTCTCGCTGTGCAGCTGCACATAGAAAGTAATTACATAGATGAACATTTCTTCAGTCGTTCCACAGATCTTTGGCATCAGTTCAGTAAAGATAGTCTTCTCTCCGTTTTCATCAACATCGTTAACTACATGCCCGGTGTTGGTGATGCCATTGAAGGACCCTGTTTAGATTCTTATGTATCCTGTACAGGTTTCAGCTCTTCTGTCAAGGAAGCTTGTCGTTCCAACTTGGCCATTAGTACCACACACGTTTAGAAGGTATAATTTCTCCTGGTCATCGGATCCCGTTTTGCCCGTCGGAGACTCCTCGGTGCTTTGTTGCTCAGCAAAAAATATATTGCGAATTCTGGGACGATGTTAAAGATAAACATCCCCGTCATCTAAAGATTATATGGTTTCTGTGATTGTGGACGACAAGCCACTGGATTTCGGCAGTTATACTGTTTACTCTGTCTTTGCGCCTATTTAGCTAACCGAATGCCACATTGCCTCCTAATATAATCCACGTAAGGATTGAAAAAATCAACGAGGATTTGATCTTTTTGTCTTGGCGCCCACTTAGCTGATTAAATGGCAATTTGCCCCCTACTATAATCAACTTAAGGATTGAAAGAAATCCATGAGGACTCGTCCATCTATAATCTACGCTACGATCTAGTGCCCTGAAGAAGTCCTGTTTCAGGACGAAACGCGTCGGCTGGTCTGTTTGTAAAGTCATATAAACGGTTTGTTCATGTCTTTTGGAATTATTATATAATTGAAAATAAAATGTTCATAAGGTATGATCTTTGAGAAAATTCGTCAATGACAAAGGACTCCTTTGTCTCCTAATTGTCTATGTGGTGCACCTCTTGTTTCTTGTAATATAATTTCTCCTTTGTTAGTCCTTCTGTCTGTTCCTCATATAGCAGAGGCACCTAGATCTGCTTCAAGATCTCAAATGCCAGCAAAGCATCTCCGATACTGCCTCCAATGAAGAGAGTAAAAGAATGTCTCCCACCTCTTTGAAGAAAACTACTGGAATGTGTATAAATCCACATCATATACTCTGCCTTTGCAGCCAGACTCATTTGAAGATTTCCGCTGATATTTCAGCCTTTCGTGAGGTTTTGGTGGAATGGTTATCTAAACGTAATATCTCACTTGAAACCTCGTAGGCTTCAGATTTTTTGGGTCATGAACACACTGCTGCCTGGAGTTTGAAGAGATGGCTTGTGTGCAGTTCCACAGTGAATGCCCAATACAGTGTCAACCGCTAAACAGCTAAAAGAATAAATAAAACCCAGCCTGCCTTTTACATGGATCTAAATCCAGACTGTGATAACCTTGGCGGTTTGGGATTGTCATACCTTGACTCCAGGGGCATCTATAGCACCAAAAGGGGACAGCAAAATATTGTTTTCCGAATAGTGTATGGCCATGTTAGGAATAGTCCTCAAAGCTGCAAGCACCTCTGCCAGCAGATATTAACCTTCATTGTGGGATCCCATCAAGCTCTTCAGGTGAGGTGCTAAAGGATAGGAATAGAGGTTTCTCTATAGTGGTACACAAGTTGTAGTATCAATCAGTTCATTCGTGCATCTGTAGATTTAGTTGACTTAGCTTTAATAGAATACTCTGTCAAAGGAATTGAGATGTCTCTCTGATTAATCCAAAATATGTCTTACGTTTGTTTCCATCTTGTAGGAATCTGTCCTGGCTGTTCATGCTCGATTGTTGCTATTCAAGCAGGACTAAGGCTGATTTTGTATATGGCCAGTCTGTCTAGAGTGACAGTGGTAAATGAACTGGAATGTAGCACTGAGTAATTACCAGTGGATGAGATTACTTAACACTTTCCAACAATCACCTTTTGTTTTGAGTACAATCGTGACCGCTTTATAAAGATTGTCCTGGATGTAGCTCCATCACTGAAGTATGAAGTCCAGCCAACGATTATAAACCTGCCTTTCCAGTATGCTGCCTATCTGCTCACATGCTGATGAAGAAATGCAGTGTGTGAATGTGAGTCTGAAGTAGGTTGGGAATCGTTGTCTTCCAGTCCAGATACTGTGACAGGAGGTTTCCAGATAGACAGAATTCAAACTCCTCATATTTGTATCGGACGACCAACATCAGCAGTGTACTCCATAGAAAGGATCACCAAGAGGTAGAGGCTCTCAGCAAGAATAGTTATCTCAACTTGTTTCAAATGAACCTACGCCCTATAAACTGAAATTTGATGGAGTGCAGTGTCCAGTATCCTCTAAAACAACCAAAGCATGACAAACTGCAAATGTGTGCTAGATAATGTGCAGAATCATTGACTTTAATTTCAAGATAACTCCATTCATTATGGCAAAAGCAGGTTTTGAACTGACCAGTTACGAAATACTGCTATAGTTTTGAAACTGGCTAGAATGGCTATTCCCTTCACTTGGATGGGCCACAACCGGTCGGACCAGTCTCGGGGATCTCCAGTGTTCAGGGAGGCAGTTACTGGTCAGGTCCACCAGTCTTGGATTCCTCTGCACTTTTCTCCTTTACCGCGGTCCAGCAAAGAAGCTGTCCTGATGCCAGATGCTGAAGTGATGCGATAAGTGTTTCTGCGGCCACCCTGGTATCCACAAGCCTAAGGGGGTCGTCCCTGGCCTTAGGACTGTCTCCCATGATGCAGTAGGGAACGCCAGTGCAGGTCGAGTTTCAAATGGTGAACTGGTCTCCCAGTTGCAGCAAGTTCAGCTGTTGCTTAAAGGCGAGTTTCTTTTTGTAAGGGCAACAGAGTCCACTTCTATATTAGCTACAGGTCCCAGAGACTTGGGGACACCTCGTAGGTCAGGACTTTGTCTCCCTGCTGGCACTTTTACAACCAGCTTCTGGAAGACATGGCTAGCCTCTTGACAGTGCAGGGTTACTTTAGCTTTCCCATCCCTCATGGTGAACAGGGGGCTAGCCACCCAGCCCTAGGAGTCATTTCTTCGGTCTTGGCACACGTGGAGACCCTTTCATTGGGTTGCCACAGCAGGGACTGTCCTCTTTGCGGGCACTTTGGACTCAGCAGGTGCAGCCCTTTGATGCAGCTTCTCTTTGTAATTGTATTTCTATAGTGCTTACTACCCCTGAATAGGCGTTTAAGTGCTTTACGGCTAGTAGCACACTACTCCGGAGCCCTAGGTTTGAGGTTAATCCAGTGGTTATTGAATTTAGTAATGAACTCTCAAGAACATTTGCATGCATTTTCTCCAGTTACTTAGTGATAGAGTACATTAATACCTATTAGTTGTGATCATTAGTAGGCTTCTGTGATTACAGCTAGATGGTTGGTGGGACAGGCTGGCAGATATTGGGTAATGTTAGGTTCGGGTTTTAAAGTGGAGAGGTTGTGATCTATGAAGTGAGGTATCTGCCAACTGCAGAATTACAATAAAGATGGACAGGCATGAGATTGAGACGAGGCTATGCTCCAAAATAGAAGGCATGTGGAGGATGGAAGGTAAGAAGAGGGTCACACTGAAAAAAGAGGAATCGAGCAGAAGTCAAGGTCAAATGTTCTTACAGGGCTCTAAGAGTATAGTGGGAGAAGGCTTTCAGAGATGGCAAACAATAGTAGGATGTAAGCTGTAGAAAGAAACAAAATGATACCGCTTCCTCCATATCTGGAGAGAATAGCTTAAACATGGGATTCCAAAGTGTTCACATCATTTAAACATTAAGAACCCTAGCCTGCTTTCTGCCAAGCCTAGGATACCACTTTAAACATAGTCTGGAGTATCTGAAACTTGGCAGAAAAAAAAGTTATAATTTAAAGCTTTACCCATGCTATTCTGTAATTAAATGTTTATTTCATTCACTTAATTATTTGGCTGATGGCGTTTCGCCAATGCGCAGTCAGGTTAGTAACCTGTTGCCCAGTCCCATTTAAGTGTAGGTTGTGCTTGTTCATGGCCATTGTAGTAAATGCATCATACATTTAAGCGAAGCAGAGTTGTGGTAGCCTGTGGATTCCATTTTGAAAGCCCCTGGCCTGTTTGCACAAATTGGGGTGATATTGTTTTCCCAGACAGTAAGTACGTATCTGATAGACTTCTTGCTGCAGAATCCTTACATTTGAATTTTCCAGGTGTCCGGCTGGATCTGGAAACATTGGCTTACCAATAACCTGTGCACCCGCTGTCGGGTGGCTCCATTCTGCTCTGCATGGCTGCGTCGGTTATGAAGTCACGGTCACCTATATAGGCGCCTAACAGGCGGGCACATGGCAGTTCTCTTTTCCGTGCCAGTTAGGCGCTGATGCAGGAAGAGTTCTCCCCCTCTCGCTTTTTGACAGGCCTTTTTCGACTTTAAAAAAACTTTCAACTTTGTGTGCGAGGAGGTCTTTGAGGAAGACAGGGCTCAAACCGTGCGTTACCAGTCACCGCATGATTTCGGTTACCAACCCCCACCTCGTCTGTCTCTGGTGTCTTGAGCACAACGATTCGGAGTCCTGCTCGGACTGTCTGGCTATGGCTCCGAAGGCCTTACAGGAGTGGGATATGAAGCTCCTTGTGGCTGGTAGTCGACACCATCCAGCGAGACTCCACGGCAGTCTCGATCGAAGAGATCGCAGGACTACTCCCAGAGCCCCAAGTCCTCTTCATCCCGCTTGAGGTCATCGGGATACTCTGGGAAGAGGCACAAGAAGATGTCAAAGCTGACTTCATTTTTGCCTCGACTGTCGTCTGTCGAACGAGGTAAGGAGCACCGACCCAATAGGCTCAGTTCTGTGGAGCCGGAACCAGGGTCGACTTCGCGCCTCCCTCCCTTTCCGGGAGCCGGAGCCACCCCTGCTCAAATAAGTTTTACGAGGTCATGTGCCACGCTTTTGAGCAGGTGACCCTTCTGGTGAGCCATCAGGCCCCATGGAGTCAGAGGAGGGCCCATTGGATTCGATGCAGTCTGCTCTGACCATGCTGCCGGTGGGACCAGAGATTTGATCCCACATCTAGGACGACGCTGGTAGTTCCTTTGTGACTTCTCTCTGTGTCGGACCCGAAGTTGGTGCCTTCTGTTCTGCCAATTACCTCCGGCGGTGCCATCCCCATCCTTATCCCCGACACCACGGTGCAGGAACGGCGTCTCTTGATGCAGATTTCGTCATAGATTGAATCCAGGGGTTCTATGTTGTGGCCTGAACACTTTAAATATGTTTTAGGCTTGAGAGAGGAATGGGAGGACCCTTTGGAACACCCGGATGTGTCTACAGAGCAGATGGACTACTGGGTGGAACTTGGGGATGCCAGTGGACTGGACACTTCACCAGATACTGGCATGCTTTCTCTGCCAACTGTGACTACGGGGGGAGAGAGTACCAGGGTGGTTGAGGGCAGCTGAGGTCCTTGTACAAGACTTGCCCTCCGTGTTGTTCGATACTAATCACCTGACTGAAGTGCTTCAACCTGGGGCTTCCACTTCTGAACCCCTTTTGCCTTTCAGTGAGGCACTAGCTTATGTCCTAAAAGGCACGTGGTCCAAGCCCAGCACACGGGCTCCTGTGAATAGGACAACTGCACGCTGCCATCGCCTGACTCCTGGTGACCCAAAGTTCCTCAGCAGACACCCGATCCCTGAAAGCTTGGTGGTGCAGGCTTCTACATCCCAGTGCACGTTCCATTCCGCCCCTCCAGATAGGGATTCCAAGAGGCTGGATTCACTTGGAAAGATGTTGTCTTCCTCCTGCCTGGCATTGGTCGGTGAATACCCTATGCTTATTGGGCCGTTTCTCCCACTCCCTTTTGGAATGGTAGGACCTGCAGGATGCATATTTTCACATCCTTATCCTGCCGGGCCACAGGCGTTCTCTGCGGTTCAGGTTAGGCCGCGTGCACTTTCAATTTACTGTACTGCCCTTTGGCATTACCAGTGCCCCTAGAGTGCTCACCAAGGCGATGGTGGTGGTCGCAGCTCATCTGCACAAGTTAGGGGTGTCCGTCTTCTTCTACCTCGTCAACTGACTGTTGAAGGCGCCCATGCCCCAGGCTGTCGTCTCCCACCTTCAGACTACAGCGGACCTCCTTAATTCGCTGGATTTCTCTATAAACGTGCCAAAGTCACACTTGACTCCTTCTCAAACACCCCCTTTCATTGCAGCTGTTCTGGACACAGTGCAGTTTCCGGCCTATCCTCCCGAGCAGCGAGTCCATGATATTCAGATTATTCTGATGCTTAAGCCTCCATCCTGGATTTCGCTTAGACTGACTCGGAGGCTGATGGGCCTCTTGGCCTCCTGCATCCTGTTGGTAAAGCATGGCAAGTGGGGAATTCAGCTATGCAGTGGGACCTGAAGTTCCAGTGGGCACAGCATTGGGGAAATCTCACAGACGTGGTCCAGATCTCGGAATGAACTTTATCTGCAGTGGTGGTTGACGAACCGCGATTGAGTCTATGGCAGACCACTCTCCCTTCCCCAACCAGTTCTCAGTAGTGACCGATATGTCACTTCTGGGATGGGGCTGCCAGCTGGGAAAGGTGGAGATCAGCAGACACTGGTCTTCAGCAGAGTCGCGGCTCCACATCAATGTGTTGAAGCTTGAGCGATTCGATTGTCAATAAAAGCATTTCGTGCTTCTGTCCAGGGGAGGTTAGTGCATGTGTTCACGGACAATACCACTGCCATGTGATACTGCAACAAGCCGGGTTGGCTTGCGTCGTGGACCCTTTGTCGAGAGGCTGTGCGTCTCTGGACATGTCTGGGACAGTAGGACATAACCCTGGTGGTTCAACACCTTGCCGGTTCTCTGAACGCCAGGGTAGATGAACTCTGATGTCAATGCCTAGCGGATCATGATTGGCTTCTCCAGTCAGAGGTGGCGCAAGGTCTTTCAGCAGTGGGGAGAACCTTGGTTCGATCAGTTAGTCTCAGAAGAGAGCAAGCAGTGTCTGTATTACTGCTCATTGGAGTTTCCAAGGTGGCTATCACTCATCGACACCTTTCGTCACGAGTGTAGCTTAGGCCTGCTGTACACCTTACCATACCACTCCTGCATAGGGTTCTGAAGTAGATCAGGAGCGACCGGGCCCAAGTCATTTTTGTCGCTCCGGACTGGGAGAGGAGACTGGTATCCCGGGCTTCTGAACATGAGCATCGATCCTCCAATCAGGCTGCCCCTTCGGGAGGATCTTCTGTCACAGCAAGAGGGGAGGGTCCTCCACCCGGACCTGTCAACTCGGTTCTTCCTTGCGTGGAGATTAAGTGGCGGCAGTTGATGGCTTTTGACCTTCCTCCCAAAGTATGTTACGTTATGTTTGCTGCCAGGCATCCCTCCACTAAGGTGGTAAAGCCTGCTCTTGGCAGAAACTTGTTCTACTGTACAGAAAGGTCTTGTGATCCTCTTTCTACTGTTCACCTATTCATTCTAACCTTTGCCTAGCAGCGTTCTGCTTTGGGAGCTCTCATGGGTCATCTTTGTGCACTGTTTTTTTTTTTTTTTTTTTTTTTTTTGCGGCTGCCAGACCAACCCGCTCTTTTTAGGTCTCCGATTGTAAATACGTTTTTGAAAGGGTGAGCTCACTTGTTTCCACCCACGCCCTTTGTTATGCGCAGTTCTGCCTTAATTTGGTCATCACTTAACTTGTGTGCTCCCTTTAAGCCTTTACACAGCTGTCCTATCAAGACAGCCTTTCTAGTGGCGATTGCATCTGCCCGGAGTGTGAGTGAGTTCAACGCGCTGTCTTGTATGCCTTCCTTTATGATGTCTTTTCCTGACAAAGTGGTGCTTCATTCTTTCCAAAGGTGGTGAACCCTTTCCATCTGGATCAGTCTATCACGCTGCACGCCTTCTTTGCTCCCCCACATCCCTCTAAAGAAGTGGAGCGACTCCATCCCCTGGACCCAAAAAGAGCGTTGTTGTTCTACCTTGACTGCACCAAAGAGCTCTGGGTGGATGACCAACTCTTTGTGGAGTACGTGGGAGCTAAGAAGTGACGGGCAGTGCAGAAAAAGACCATCTCTCCCTGGTTCGTTCTCTGCATTAAGATCTGCTATACCCTGGATAAGAAGTAGTCCCTTGAAGGATTAAGGGCCCATTCTAGCAGGGGAAAGTCTGCAACTAAGGCCTTGGCTCAGGGTGTCCCAGTCCTAGACCTCTGTTAGGCAGCAACCTGGGCATCTTTGCACACGTTTGCTAAGCATTACTGCTTGGACAGTCTGGTCCACAGGGACAGGCATTTTGCCAGTTTGGTCCTGCAGGACTTCGTAGTGTAAGGTATTGCGCACTGATTTTGTTAGGACTAGGGTGACTCCCCTTTTCAAGGCCCTAGTTTTGCACACATTCTCCTCAGTTGCTTTATGGCTCTGTGCTTCTGGCATTGGGAAAAAATCTGTGCTTCTGGTTGGCGCCTATATAGGTGACTACAGCATCCTAACTGACGTTCCCTGAAACGTCACACAGAGTCAAATGGAGCCACCCGACGAAGCGCGCAATGGCTATTGCTCATCAGAAGTTTCTGGGTCCAGCCTGACGCCTGGGAAATTCAAAGGTAAGCAATCTGCAGCTAGATGGAGTCTCTACCAGATAATGCATTACCAAAGGTAAGTAACTTGTTTATTCAGGAGAAATGTAGGAAGGAGGAGACCTAGACATTGAAGTGAAGACAAAGGAGACCAGGCTCCTATGGAAATTCGATTAGATATTTTTGCTGAGCTGGACTCCGGACTAGTTTTCCTATAGCACTGCCCCTTGGTGAATGGTGGGGGTAAATGGGACTGGAGTCTGTTCAGAGTAAGGAGGTTTTTTTAGGATAAAACCAAATTTGTCATTTTCTTGGTCACGGTCTGTGGCTGTTCATATCCAGGTATAGATAGTTCTGTAGTAGGGGATCTCTGTGTATAGTCATTATGTGAAAAGTCCCGCCCATGTGCGTGGACCCCGGAGCACTTCAATGGAAATAGTCTCTTAAGTTGTTCTCTTCTGCAATCCTGCATAGACACTTAAGAGAAAATAAAAGACCAATAAAGCAGCCTGAAACCAACAAGGCTACACTGGCCAGTACTTCATCCCGAAGTGAAAAGATAGCCAGATACCAATTAAATTTAATCATTTTGCGAAGTTTCACACATAGAGAAACTCCCCTTCACAAAGATCCCTTTTTCATGATAGAGAGGAAGGGTTGGACAGACAAGCCCCATAGGCTGCCATTATGTGTCTGTAAATGGATACCGTGCCTTTAAGGGACCCTCCAGAGACCCTCTGTATCCTATGATGCACAGCCAAAGGCCAGTTACTTTCAGTTCTTTTTTCCTGCTAGCAGGACACTGGATCATTGAGCTCTACCTTTTGTGGTACATCTTCAAATTATTGAGCTTTATTATTAGTTTGAGTGTTTCACTCGACGTCTTGGGCCTTTACCTTCCTTTTGCTGTCTTTTGGGGCAGTTAGCCCACATTTCTCTTGTCAAAATGCCATTTTTGTTTGACACGTGCCCAGAATGTGGCTGGAAGAAGGCCAACTCGGACTCTCAGTGTTTGTATACTCTGTCTACCTACATCTCATGTTCCTGACTCCTGTATCATCTGTAAATCCTTCTCCAGGTGGACCCTGCGTAACAGGGAGAAGATTCGCCTTCAAGGCCTGGAGCAGAGAAGTCAACAGGCTGCAGGTGGACATCTGGGTATGGAGAGATCCTTTCCTCTACCACAACCCATTCAGCGGCCTCTGGGGGGGGGGCTCCCCAGTCGAAAAAAGGCCCAGAAACGATGCCGGTCCCGGTCGAAGGAGATGAGGTCTAACCCAGGTATGACGACGATATGCTCCCCGTCGACCCGGGGCTCTGGGTCTAAACAACGTCCAAGATCAGTGTTGAGGGGAACGACGTCGAGACCTCGGATGAGGTCGACGTCTAGGACATCACAGATGACGTCGACACAGTCTGTCTGGGTCCAAGAGATATTGGCGCTCGCTGTCGAGGCGACACCGCTGTTCGCTGTCGACGAGAAGATAGACGTCGAAGACCGTAGACGTCGACGAGAAGTTTGACGTCACGTAGAAAGTAGACGTCTAGGAGGTACCGTCGGAGCTCAACGTTGAGACCTGTCACCTTCTGTGGTCAGCCTCTCCTCTTCTGAGAGATCAAGATCGCGACGACATCGACGTTTGCCATCCAGGGGCATCGCTTCCAGAGCTTCCACTTCGAGGCCTGCCCGCAAGCGGAGGAGGGTAATTTCTACCTCTGACTCTGAGTATTCCAGAACCTATTCTCCGACCAGATCACCGGAACCAGCTCAACCTGTGGCTCCTCATCAGTCGCCGCTGCGGCCTAGGACGCCTGAGCGTCCGCCTCTTCCTCCGACTCCTCCACCTCGGCCTCTTCCTCGGCCATCGGTGGCTCCACCTGTGCCAGTGATCCTGCCGGAACCAAGAAGGCCAAGATCTCGATCCCGGCCAAGACATCGCTCTCGCAGCTGGCACCGGTCTTCTACCAGATCTTGACGTCGTCATCATGAGAGGTCACGTTCCAGATATGCTAGCGATACGGAGTCCTTTAGTGGAGGAAGATACTCTCCTACCCTGTCGGATTCTCCACCTCCGAGAGTGTCACCTGTCGACATTACCACGTTTCAGGAGGTTCTAGTAAGGGGAGCGGCGAAATTGGGCATTGCACTATCCGTGCCTGCCCCTACTACATCTGTGATCTTTGAGACACTACAGCGGAAGCAAGCCTCTCGGCCTCTGCTTCCTTTGGTGCCTGGGTTGAAAGAACCGGCGATGGAATTGTTCCTGACTCCTGCCTCAGTGAAATCTGCACTCTCGAGGCTTCAGAAGAAATACCGCCCCCGGACTTGAACAAGGAAAGCCATAGGCTTGATTCTGCGGGGAGGAAGGTCTGCAGCACTGTAGCCACTTCGATGAAGGCAGCGAGCTCTACTGCCCTCCTGGGCCTGTATGACCGCTCCTTTGGGAGTCCCTTCAACAGTTCATAGAACTCCTGCCTAGAGACAAACGTGAAGATTTCCAGGAGGTTCTCAATGAAGGTCTGATTGTCTCTAATCAGATTATCAGTGCGGCTGCGGACACCTCTCCTTGCAGCCCATGGATATGGTCATGGTGTGACTGCGACGCCATTCATGGTTGCGTCTCACCTCCTTGAATCCGGAGGCCCAGCAGCGCATCGCTAATCTCCCATTCTCTGGTTCCACCCTCTTTGGTTCTCATGCGGACGAGGAGATGGCTCGAATGAAAGCTGAAGTTGAGACCCTCAAGGCTGTTGGCTTGGAAAAGCCTAAGGAGCAGCGTAAGTGTTTCCGCCCCTACCAACGTTTCCAACGTGGACAGGGTCATCAGGCTGGACAACAGCAGCAGCAGTTTCAGCTGCAACCATTTCAGAGACTTCAGAGGCAGGGGTAACCAGCAGTCGACATCGGGGGAACAAGTCCCCCGCTGGTTCGAAGCCCTGAGAGGTTACTTCCCCCTCTTCTGTTACCCACTCCGGTGGGGGGGGAAGCATTCAAAATTACCTGGCAAAGTGGAGAAAGATAACTCTGGACAATTGGGTGCTGAATATTGTTCGCAATGGATACGGTCTACGTTTCATCAGCCCTCCATTGATTCCACCATTTCGTTCACAATACCTTTTGCGCGAACTTCAAGTGGAGGCCGATACCCTGTTAAGAAAAAAGGCGATAAACAGGTTCCTCCTCAAAGGGAGAAAAGGTCTATACTCCAGTTTCTTTCTCGTATGCAAAAAGGACAAAAACTAATTCGGACCCATTCTCGATTTGCGACAAGCGAGCAAATGGATTCACAGAGAAAAGTTCTGCATGCTGTCCCTACACCATTTTTATCCTCGGCCTCATCAGGGGGACTGGCTATGCGCCATAGATCTGCAAGACTCGTACTTCCATGTACCCATTGCAAGGAAGCATCGAAAGTTCCTGCGGTTCCTAGTCAGCACTAATCATTACCAATATACAGTGCTTCCATTCGGCCTGAAGTCTGCGCCCAGGACTTTTTCAAAGTGCATGGCTGTGGTTGCAGCGCATATGAGGAAGAGCAAGGTGTTCGTTTATCCGAACCTGGACGACTGGCTGATCGAAGCGCAGCTATATTTCAACAGGACAGCCCTTCTGTTGAATCGTTTGGGTCTTCACTTCAATCTGTCAGTCTGTCCTGACTCCTGTTCAGTGTCTGCAGTACCTGGGAGCCTCCATCAATACACTCAAGGCAAGCGTGTGTCCTTCGGAGGAGTGATGTTGTTCAATCCTTCGGAAGGCTCAGGCTCAGGCTCTCATGTCCGTTCCCTCGCCGACGGTGAGGACTGTCCTCTCTCCTGGGTTCCATGGCCTCTTGTATCTTTCTCACTCCACATGCACGCCTCCACATGCGGCCTCTGCAGGAATGTCTGGAGGATCAGTGGGACCAGAAACGAGGGAGTTGGGAGGACAGGATCCAATTGTCGCAACACGCTGTACAGTCCCTGAAGTGGTGCTGTTCACCTCACAATCTTCTCAGAGGGATTCCGTTCCACAAAGAGACTCAGATGCGTCTCTCCACGGCTGGGGAGCGCATTCGGACCACCTTCAGATACAGGGCACGTTGTCCCAGACGGAGACCACGTATCACATCAACTTTCTGGAACTCCGAGCGGTTCATTTAGCGCTGAAAACCTTCCAGCCATCTTTTCAAAACAGTTCCCTGTTTGTACAGACGGACAACACAACAACAATGTATTTCCTCAACAAGCGGGAGGGCTCAAGATCGCGCACTCTGTCTCGGGAAGCACAGACGATCTGGAACTGGCTGCTGGCCAGGGACCTGATAACGGCGACTCATCTGCCAGGTGTGCAGAATGCTCAGGCAGACGCTCTCAGCAGACTCGTTCAAGAAAATCACGAATGGGCCTTAATGGACGAGGTGTTAAGAGAAATCTTCGCAAGATGGGGCACTCCAGAAATCGATCTGTTTTCCACCACAGAATACAGCAAATGCCGAGACTTTGCCTCCAGGTTTTACCAACCGAGGACGCTGGGAAATGCACTGTTGATCAACTGGTTGAACAGCTTTCTCTGCGCTTTTCAACCCATTCCCCTGATCCCGACAGTGTTGATAGAGCTGTCCCAGTCCTGGGCCAAGATGATCTTCATTGCTCCGGAATGGCCTCGGCAATGGTGGTTCACCGACCTCCTACACCGGTCTCTCCTGCCGCATCTTCGTCTTCCGTGTTGGCTGGACCTTCTCACGAAGTTCGAAGTGCAGATGGTGCATCCCAACCTCTTGTTAAATTTGGCAGCATGGCTCATGAGCTAGTGCAGTATGGACAGTTAAATCTCCCTCAGAACTGCATGGAGATATTAAGAGAAGCGAAAAGGCCGTCTACAAGGACTTCCCTCGCATACAAATGGAAGAGATTTTGCATTTGGTGAGAGTCTAAAGATGCAGACCCTACATCTTGCAAGGAGGATGTAATTCTCCCATACTTACTACATTTGGCTCAATCTGGCCTTAATTTTCATTCCGTTAAGGTTCACCTAGCAGCATGAACTGCGTATAGGAAATGCCCTTCACAAACTTCCTTTTTCCAAATCCCAGTCATCAAAGATTTTTTGGAAGGTTTGAAGGTGTTTCCTCCCATTAGGCGTCCTTTGCCTCCGTTGGAGCTTAATGTGGCGCTGTCTAGACTAATAAAGGAGCATTTTGAGCCCATTCATAAGGCTTCTCTCCAGCATCTGTCCTGGAAGGCAGTTTTTCTTGTAGCTATAACATCGGCTTGCAGGGTGAGTGAGATCCAGGCTCTCTATTGCCAAGAGCCCTATACTGTGTTTCATGCATCAAAGGTTGTCATGAGAACTCACCCAAAGTTCCTTCCTAAGGTGGGTCAGAGTTCCATGTGAATCAAACTATTACTTTGCCCACGTTTTTTCAGCATCATTCCTCTCCGGCGGAGAGGTCCCTTCATTCACTTGATGTGAGAAGGGTGATGAAATTCTACTTGGATAAGACAAAGGAGATTCTTGGATTGGATCAATTTAATTATGGATCTGTCAGGACTGGTCTTGCTACCTCCAAGCCGTCCATCACTAGGTGGATTGTCCTGTATCCAACTGTTATCAGAAAGCTAACAAGACTCTAGTTATTAAGCCTAAGGCTCTTTCTACCAGAGGTAAAGCTGCTACAGCGGCTTTACTCCGTAATGTCCCTATTGCAGAAATCTGTAAGGCTGCCACCTGGAAGTCAGTCCATACCTTTGCTAAATACTACTGCCTGGATTCTGATGCCATGGCAGATGCTCAGGTTGGGCAGGCTTTGCTGAGGAATCTATTTGCACAGTAGTGGGTTTGTCTGTTTCTTCCACCGCTGGGTTTGGTTTTTTTGGGATGGGCTTGCCATTCTATTCACATAATTATGACTATACACAGAGATCCCCTACTACAGAAGTAATTTCTTACCTGTAATTCCAGTTCTGTAGTAGGGGTATCTCTGTAATAGTCATAAGCAACCCGCCCTCCTCCCCGTTGGATGAAACAGTACTATCCTGAATGCAGCAGGCCTGACTTTATACACCTTCAAAAAGAACTGAAAGTAACTGGCTTTTGGCTGTGCATCATGGGATACCGGGGGTCTCTGAAGGGTTCCTTAAAGGCATGGTATCCATTTACAGACACATAATGGCAGCTTATGGGTCTGGTCTGTCCAACCCTTCCTCTCGATCATGAAAAAGTGATCTTTGTGAAGGGGGGTTTCTCTGTGTGAAACTTAGCAAAATGATTACATTGAATTATCTGGCTATCTTTTTCACTTCAGGATGAAGTACTGGCCAGTGTAGCCTTGTTGGTTTCAGGCTGCATTATTTGTCTTTCATTTTCTCTTAAGTGTCTATGCAGGATTGCAGAAGAGGACAACTTAAGAGACTATTTCTATTGAAGTGCTCCGGGGTCCACGCACATGGGTGGGACTATTCACATGATTATGACTATAACCGAGATGCCCCTACTGCAGAACTGGAGTGTGATCCACTCTGGAGACTAACTTACTGTGAGGAGCATTACCCCACACAAAGGACGTGTCTGTGGAACAGGGTAGAGAGGCAAATGCAAACAGAAGCCACTCCAAACCAGTTCTCTGGCTGGCTGATTTTTGGAAAAAAAATACTATTTGCCAGTTTCCAGAGGGGGATTAGATAAAAACGTAGTTGAGTTTGTGCCGCTACAAGACCAAAGCCTGGTGATGCTCTCATGGTATATTTAATGTCTATTGTTTGCAGTGTATGACACCAAACGGTGGGTATAAAAGTGACAGATTGGCATGGAGGGTGGAAGTGCATCAGAAAAACCAAAAGTAGGCCTTCGCCACAAAGGTCCTGTGCATTTGTTTTTTTTAACTTTTTTGATTTTTTTTACAAAGCCATGCATTTGTGCTCACACTTGTGCTTGCTTTAATAGCAATAAAGTATTTAATGTACATCAGCAGACTTGCTACAAATTAATACTGAGATGGCACAAATGGCTCAGTGGTGGTATTCAGATTCCAATGGGCTCTGTGGCAGGTGTTTATTAAGGTAGAGCTATCTGCTGCATAGTCTACTTCCTGCATGTTATGTCACTGGCCTGACTATTCAAGTCATATGTACCGTATCCCACAAATCACTGTTGACTTTGTCACACAATAGTAACCAAGACCTGCCATATCCTTTACTTTTTAGCGCAGAAGTGGTATTCTTAACCTTGAAAAAAAGCAGTTTTGAGTTTGTGTACTTCTGCTGGGATTTGAACTGTTGACTTACACTTCGTAGAAGGCAACACATGATTAAACCACCAAGCTATGATATTCAGCTATTGCCTAAAGACCCCAAGACCACCCTAAGAGGCCCCCTCGTCTACAGACCGCCAGGACCCTGGCCACAATTCTGCGACTCCATCGCAGACCTCATCAGCACGCATGCGCTGACCTCCACCGACTACGTCCTCCTCGGAGACCTGAACTATCATCTGGAGAACGACAACCACTCCTCCACCCTGATCGGCAACCTCGCCAACCTCGGACTAAAACAGCTCATCACGACGCCGACCCACATCGCCGGTCACACGCTTGATGTCCTCTTCTCCTTAAGCCCCCATGTCGCCTTCAGCCACGCCCCTGAACTCACCTGGACAGACCACCACTGCATCCACTTCTCCTCCTTCCGAAAACCCCTCACACACCACCGCACCCTACAGATCCCCCGCCGCTGCTGGGGCAAAGTCACTGAAGAACTACAGACCAACCTCGCACTCAACCCACGACCAACCCCGACGATGGTGCACGCACCGTCGAACGCTGGATGGACGACTGCGCCAACACCTTAGCCCCGCTGAAAAAGCCCACCAACAGACACCAGCAAAAGAGCCAGTTGGTTCACCCCGGAACTCCTAGCATCAAAGCGCACCTGCAGAAAATTGGAGAACAAATGGCACAGCGATAAGACGCCTGACAGCCGTGCTGCCCACAAAGACGCCATCTGCAACCACCACCACCACATCATGACCGCCAAAAGGAGCTCCTTCAAAGACAGACTTGACGACAACGCACACAACAGCAAGGAGCTCTTCAACATTGTGAAGGAACTCTCCAACCCCAGCTCCAGCGCCAACGACATCCCGCCATCGCAAGCCCTGTGCGACTCCCTCGCCACCTTCTTTCACCGAAAGATCACCGACATCATGACAGTTTCAACCCCCGTACGACCCCTACAGGCCTCGACACGCCGGACCCACCGCATCCCACTGACCAAGACTCCCTGACAACCTGGGCCAACGTAAGCACCGAGGACACAATCAAGACCATGGGCACAATCCAATCCAGATCCCCAAAGCAAGGGTTTTATGGACAGGAAGATAATGGCGCACACATTCAATATACGCAATATTAATACAAATACAAAATGGGTATGGTGCTAACAGGAAGGGGAAAGCCCTAAACCCCTCAATCAGTATGGGAAAACCCACACTTGAAACATGAAAGAACAGTCCCGTGCACTCATACAATTATCAATTCCACAAGGTATGTGTGTCTTCGGTATGACATGAAAATGCTGAAGCTTCGCGATTTTTATGTATCCTTTAATGGGTCATCCGGCGAGAACACAAACAGCCAGCCGACACGTGTTTCGTCAGAGAGATAGTCAAACTCTGACTCTTCAGGGCTGGAAACAATACAAACACATAATTGGAACAATACGGTGTAAATTCTCTTTTTACATTTACTAAAAACAACAAAACTGAGAATGAGAGGGAAGCAAAGAAAAAGACAAAAGGGATAGACCACCATATATCCCACATGGGTGACAAGTGTCAAACGAAAAAATTCTCAACTAGTGAATGGTGCCTCTCCATCCTGTCAGTTGATCATGTGTAGAAAAATAGAAGAAACCACTGCCACTAACGAACATGTGTTGACGTGCCACCACACCTGGTGAGCACAAAAGTTGTCACCAATTGATGTCAACGCTGTTCAACGTCTACATGGCACCACTCGCACGCATCGCCCAACAGCACAACCTCAACATAATCTCCTACGCCGACGACACACAACTGATCCTCTCCCTGAACAAGGACCCCCTCACCGCCAAATCCAACCTCCACCAGGGAATGAAGGCTGTCGCCGACTGGATGAAGGAAAGCCGACTTAAGCTGAACTCAGACAAGACGGAGATCCTCATCCTCGGGCCCAACCTTTAAGCATGGGATGACTCCTGGTGGTCCGCATCACTGGGCACACCCCCGGCTCCTACCAACCACGCACGCAACCTGGGAGTCCTTCTCGACTCGAAACTCACCATGACCAAACAAGTCAACGCAGTCTCCTCCACCTGCTTCAACACCCTCCGTATGCTC
Organism: Triturus cristatus; assembly: GCF_964204655.1. Classification (NCBI taxonomy): domain Eukaryota; kingdom Metazoa; phylum Chordata; class Amphibia; order Caudata; family Salamandridae; genus Triturus; species Triturus cristatus. Next base: position 1,066,907,221 of record NC_140582.1, on the reverse strand, counting down.
CGCAAGAACAGTCACTCAGGCCCTAGTCAGCAGCAGACTCGACTACGGAAACGCCCTCTATGCCGGAGCCGCGTCCAAGCTCATCAACAGACTGCAAAGAATCCAGAACGCCTCTGCACGCCTAATCCTCGACGTGCCGCGACCACATCACCCCCCACCTGAGGAACCTGCACTGGCTCCCCGTCGACAGAAGAATCTTCTTCAAGCTCCTGGTCCACGCACACAAGGCACTCCACAGAACCGGCCCAGCCTATCTCAACAGTCTACTCTCCTTCTACGTACCGAACAGGAAACTCCGCTCCGCTGACCACGCTCTGTCCACGGTCCTGCGCATCCGTAGAACCACATCCGGAGGCAGGTCCTCCTCCTACCGTGCTGCCAAGACCTGAAACACCCTCCCTCTCAACCTACGACAAACCGAAGACCTGCTGACCTTCAGGAGACTACTCAAGACCTTGCTCTACGACCAGTAGCAGCAGCACCCCCCCTCCCCCCACCACCACTCCCCCCTCAGTGCCTTGTAGTGCGCTTTACAAATGAACTGATTGATTGATTGAAAGAGGCTGTGAAGGCAAATTTAGTTCTATTAACCACTTATGGCTCCTTCCAAGCAATGTATTTTTGAGTTATAGTTAATCAACTCCTCATGGTTGCCTTAACACTGGAACAGAGTGGGTTAAATGGGGTAAAAGAATGCATATACACAATTCAATGATGGCTACCCACACTTAAACCTTGTTCTTATAAATCGCAAACTGTATCTCTTCCAGACCCTCCCAATATTTTCCACAGTTGGAAAAATAGAGATTTGCTGAGGATTACACAATTTATTTAAATAGAGAAACAAGAATTTTCATGGTTACTTTTGGACCTGGCCCTTTCTGCAGAGTCCTCCCAGAATTCTTGCCCTCACACTCTTGTTTGAACCAGTTTTTGTTGGAATTTAGGATTCTGTACACTTTACCACTCTTAACAAGTGCTAAAGTGCTTGTGCTCTCACTTTAAGAGCTGTGTAGAATTGGCTTATACCCAGTTGGCATATTTAATTTACTTGCAAGTCCCTAGTAAAGTGGCAATACCTTTTCTCATGGCCTGTAAATTAAATCCTACTAGTGGGCCTGATTGTGCCATTCACTTAAGTAGCGCTGTAAACCTGTCCCGGCCTGCCACTGCAGCCTGTGTGTAGTTTCTAAACTGCTGTTTCGACATGGCAAGACAACCCTCTTGCCAGTTCTCAAATCTTCCTTTTAATATATGTCACCCCTATTCTAGTCTCTGGACAGCCCAAAGGGTTGGACATATACTTATAAGTTCTACATCTCCTGGTAGTGAAAAACCCTTTTGATGTCTCGCTACTACAAGACCCATTGTTCTCATTGGACAATTTTGGAGTTATCTTACTAATTTAATAAGCTGTAACTTCCAAATGGGAACATGTAAACTGTTCCTATTTGAAATTGTATTGAAAAAACATCTTATGATTTTATGGTAAAGTCAGATTTTATTTTACAATATTACAAATGCCACATTTAGAAAGTGAACATGTTCCGGCCTTAGCAGTTTAGTGCCTGCAGCCTGTCTGTGTCGCATGACTGGGTATAGCTGGCAGTTAGGCTATGTGTATTACTTCTGGACAGCCACACACAATTGAAAGCTTAGGTGTACCTGGACAGTCCATTACTGTCCAGGGAAGAGCTGAGCTGAGCACAGCCCTAATTGCTGCTGCTTCTTCTACTACGACTACTACTACTATTTCTACTATTACTACTTGAATGGGCTGTCTTTCTTCTGCACAAAGGGCTGCATATTCCCTATAGTTAGTCTGGAACAAGGAGAGGCAGAAAAGCTGTGCACTTGTAAGAGAAACCTCTTGAAGCTTTCCCTACTTTTAAAGAAGCACTTGGTATAAATGTTGGACCGCAGGCACCAACTCTTCAGTACACTTCTGGGCCTGTGGATGATCTGCCTGGAAGGACGACTGCTGAAAGGGCTGCTGCCTTGCTGGACTGCCGCCCTCCTGTCTGAGCCTGACACATTTGACCTGCACCTAAACCCAGGACTCCCAGAGTGACTCCAAGGGCTAGTCTGCTGGCCTCCTGTTCAGGCAGGGACATGGCAGGATCCAAACCACCTGCACCAAAATCCGGATCCTTCTGGAGTAAAACCCTGACTCCCCAGTGGTACCCCTCCAGTCCTGGACCCTTGGTATGGCCTTAGTGGATCTAAACTATGCTTTTGGGCTCTTTGTGACTGCAGACTGGCCCGTTTGAGCCAAACTTGTTTGCTTGCACTGCCCACCAATGAGAAGTTTCATCAACCAGATCCTTTGCGCTACGACATTGACTGTTCATGGTGAGCGCCATGGTGAAACTCTGTCCTAACCTCTCGCAATGACGACAGGATCTTTGCGCTACAGCAACAACGGTCTGAGACAGCAGGCCTTCTGTTTGTGTTACATCGACTGCCCAATGCACTTCCTGCTCCCTGCGACCCCTTCCACTGCGAACTGAACACTTTGAGCTGTACTGAGAACGTAACTTTTCAGCAGGACTAACAAGGTCTCTGTATATGGCCTGCGCTCTATCGCAGTCGGCTTAAACTTGTGACTTTCTCCTGGTTTCACACGGCCGGATAGCAGCGAGTGACTCTTTGGGCTTTTGGCGCTATTTTCACTTAAAACGTTATAATAGCATATCTCCGGTTCTACTGATTTATATTTTTTTTCTTTTTGGTGACCAATTATTTATTACATTGTTCTATTTTTCTAAATTGGGGTGGTATTTTTCTTATGTTTTCACTTTATTACTGTTTGAAGTGCTGCATAATTACTTTACACATTTCCTCCAAGATAAACTTGACTGCTCTGTGCCAAGCTACCTTGGGGCAGGGCCCCGCGTAACATTAGAGTGGTGGGCCTGCCTGAGTGGATTGAGGAAACATACAGGCTCCCATTCCTGAAGGACTGGCTGCAGTAAGTGGAGACCCCAGAGGGCCGGTCCAAATACGCTCTTGAGGAAGTGAACAAAGTACTAATCCTGCCCCCCCCCCCCTCCTTACCCGCACAACTTGTGCATTTCGGAGACTGGCATTTCCTGCTGCGACAGTCACGTAGTCATGGTCGCTATCAAGTGGGCATTGCCGGAGTCTCAATTTTACCCGATTTTAATGGCTGCAGTTCAGAAGCAGAAGCGCTTCATGACCTGGGAGTACCTTATGCACTCCTCTTCCCAGCTAAGTTGTGGGTGTCCTGGATGGGAAATCCATCCTTTTTACATCGGAGGAGGCATGGCCACTACAGCCCAGAGCCTGCCCCACAGGAACATCAAATGGAGGGACTCTTGTCCACTTGTAGGATGGGGGTGGGGGGGTTTTGGCTTATGCAACAGGCCCTCACTGGCCACTATGAGTCAGTGGTGGCGACTGCCCTTGTGGCAGCTCCCAAGGGGTGGGTTGTTCTGAGGCAGACAGTTAATCACCAGAAGCAGCACTAACTGAGATGCTAGTAGCAGGGCCACTGAAATTATGTGGCAGGGGAGGGCGAAATAATGCAGCAGGGTTAAGTACATTTTGTGGCATGAAAAGCAAATTACACTGTACATTTTGATAGTATTACTTCATTATTTTGTTGTTTTTTTAACATTGCCTGGCGTTGGTGGCACCTCATTAGCACCAGTTTAACTCTGAAATATAGCAGTAAGCTACAGAAAGGTAACCAGTCAACCTTTGCAAAGGGCCTTTGAGAGTGCCACCTTTCTTGCATGGTGTGCCCCCACTTTTTGCTGAATTGCTGATGTACTTTGAGTGTGCCCTGGGCTCCTGCCAATCTGGTACCCAGGGCCTGTGTTCCTTCCCTAAAACTGCATCGAAGCCTAAACCCAATTGGCATCTCTGGCCACATGTCAGCCCCTGGCAAATGGTACCCTAAGTACCCAGGGCCCTGTGACCAGAGAAGACCCCTAAGGGCTGCAGCACTGATTGTGCCACCCTTAGAGGCCCTGTACCATGACACACACACACTACCTTTGCAGGTTGAGTGTCTTGGTGCAGAACAAAACAGTCGACATGGCACACATCCCTTTGTGCCATGCCCACAAAACACACTGCCCTGGCTTACCTCAGTCACCCCTCTAGCTGGGTGCCCTATTCCAGTGGTGGGGGTACAGGTGCATGAGCCCTGTACCCCTACAGTACCCAGCTCCATTCCTGGGCACTGTAAGTGCAGTGCTGCCATTAAGAGTATATGGTGCTGGGAGATCGTCATCACGAACTCCACAGAATCATGATGGCTGCACTGAAGACTAAGAAGTTTGATATCAAACTTCTCAGCACATTAAACCCACACTGATGCCAGTGTGGGATTTAATGTAAAATGCATGACAGAGGGCATCTTAGAGATGCCCCCTGAACCTAACCAACAACCAGCGTCCTGACTGAGAGGCTGCCTAGGCTGCCACCCAGCAGACATGTTGCTAGACCCCTGTGTAGAGCGCCATCCGCTCTCATTGGTCTTCACAATGCACATCCGGGGCGAAGTGCACTGTGCTGCAACAAGTTTCAATGAGATTTTAGTAACTTTTGGACCGTTTGAGCAAGAAACATTTTTCTTTTGTTAAAACGCAGATTATGCAGCAGACCAATTATGTGGAAAATGCAACATATCTACAATAATGCAAAAATAGCCACTGCCGTACAATCATCATTCCAGTGGCCCTGGCCAAAAGTCATCCCTGTCACGGCTGCTTAGTTATTGAACTATAATTTTGCTATTCTCATTCCTTTTCTTCCAGGTATGGACTCCTTTAAACCACATTTTGGCGCCCATAGGATTGGGATATTGGACCTCACTTTCTCTATGGGATCAGGTGGGAAGCGTGTCTCCAGTGTTTCAATTCACCCCCTTTCAGTGCCATGGGAGGGTGGCAGTACTGCACGCCACAGTGCTAGTTCCTAGAGAAGCTGCTAGTCTTCATCACAAGACTCTGTGGCCACAACTACAGTCACTGTATCACTAAGGCGAACAGGACAAAGCCAGGCGTCTACTGCCATGACTTGCCAATCCCAACAGAAGCCATACCCCTATACGCTCAGTAGTTGACCATGCAGGCCATGAAGTGCATGCAAGTCGCCAGAAATGCTACATTCCATGACAATACTAATCTGTAGTCCGCGGGCCCACAAGAACTGCACTCTTGTGTTATAGCTGCCGTGACGAAGAATACACCACGATATGTCCACCCTACTAGGTGTAGATGCTCAGGAAGTGAGGGAGGTTTTTAAGTCCCTCGCTGGGTGGAAAGTGCTGGAAATGGATTGGTTGCCAATTTAATTTATTTAAACTTTGTGGACATATTTGCTCCCTTGCTAAATGAGCTCTATATACCCCCACCCCGTCTCTTTTCTATGCATGAGGGCCTGTGAGCCGCACTTCTTAAACGGAGCAAAGAAGAGCAGGTCTCCTACAGACCACGATCTATACTGAATGTGGACTCTAAAATACTTGGTAAGATCCGACTTTCGCCTTGGCTCAGTCCTCATACACCTGGACCAATCCGGGTTTCTCCATGTGCAGCACTGTCTCCAACATCAGGCGGCTTGTTCATAGTCTGCACTCCCCGCTCATTGAGTATTCCATGCCCACCGCCCTGGCGGTTGACATGGAGAAAGATTTTGACTCCATATGTTGGGACTTTCTATAAATCTCCATAGCTGGTATGAGCCTTGGCAACTGGTTCGATTCTTGGAGAAAACTGTTATATGCCCCCTCCCTAGTGCATGCTTGAAGGTCGGTTCTGTTATGAGCCCCAATGTATCGCAATACAGGCCTAGGTAGCGGCTACCTACATTTGTCCTACCTTGCTCTACATAACTGCTCTAGCGCTGACCTTTTACCTAGTTGGGTGCCGAATAAATGTTGGGTGGTTTTCTTCGAAAACTAGCAGAATTTATTATGCATGAGGATTCTTATTTCACAGCAGGATTTCCATCTTCTGTATAATACCTCTGTACAAAAGTCACCGCGATAGTCATCCTTGGACAACAGTACCATGACACATCTATGTAGAACCCCTGAGGGTACCTTTTGGGTATATAAGCACCACATCTTTGCTAGGCATACTAGAGGAGAAGCTTCCATGGTGATATGAGCGCCTAGTGGTCTGACATCCCTTGCGCCTAGTGGTCTGACATCCAACTCGAGACCAAGACTGGGTTCCTTGTTGTTTCCCATCAGGTAATGGGTTGGCTTTTTCCTAGGGGCTTCTTGGCTTTACACCCTGCATACATGCTAGGTACATTTAGGTACACCTAGATAGGGTTAGCATTTTACGAGTGCGCTTGATTACTGTCCTGTATCTATATGCCTGCATATATTCACTGTTTTAGCACCATGGTAGAATGCTACCTTTTATTTTCTGTCGGTGCTTGCAATTGTGTATATATATCTGTTTCTAATGGATGTTGCAGCACCCGTATTTTATACTAGAATGACGCTGGTTCAATAAATAATTACTGAAAACGTCCCCATCATTTTATTCTGTGTTTCTCTGAGACAAAATGAGCACTACTGAATGAGTGAAAAGTAGTACTGTTTTCACGATCCCTGAAGGATCAAGGGTTGTCATATTCGATAGTTCCCAGAAACAATTCGCTCCTTGGTAAGTTTAGGGGGCTTGTGGTGCGTCTGAAGGCTAACATATCCTTCATTAGTGTCTGCAATCAGTCTGGACACTAATCCTGTAGTTTGTCTAAACTTGCAGATCCTATATAGATTTATAGGAACTAGACAACAGTTCATTTCTGACCCACGCGGTATTGAGGGGTACCAAGCTGGGCAGCCCACTCTCCTGTATTTGTCACGGCAGTCGAAACACAAGCATTGAGGCTTGGGCAGGGCAACGCGTGGGCTGTGCTTGTGGCATCCCGCACTACGCTTCACTATATGTAGACAGAAGGTGGGTATATCTCCGCAGTGAGCGATTGGCTATGTAGGGGGCTTGCACGCCATACATTGAGTTTGCAGAGGTATTGAGGCTACCTGTAAACTGGGGCGAATCCAGTGCTTTCTCTCTGCACCCTCCAGACTCTGAGGATAAGCCCTTGGAGCTTGGTGAGGTGAACAGATGGGAGCTGCACACCTTTGGCTACCTGGGAATACTAATCTAAAGAACTGAAAGCTAACTGAGGGTAACATTTGGGTGATGCCGATTACCCTACAGCAATCTGTTGCCTTCTGGCACACACAACCCTTTTCCTTCATGGGCCAGGCTGCCATTGCAAAGATGGTAGTTCTTCACCGCCTGTTATATTTCTTTGCTGCCGTCTGTTTGGGTGCCACTGGCTGTCTCAGGAAATAATGGGCTTCTGTTGACAATGCTGTGGCGTGGTTGCAGACACAGGGTTTTGTTGACCAAGCACAGACTTCACTGTACCGAGTGGTCCTGGACTTTGAGCTTTATTACTTTGCCAATTTGTCTGGGCGTTGTGCTGAAGGAAGACTTCAGGGAGCGTGCCATGACTGCAGAACCAACTAGCCATGATGTCCAGTTTCATTTGCTACTCCATATCGCCCGGTTGTAACAAAGCAAAGGGGGAGGTATTCTACTCGCCACACTCATTGGCGCCTCGGTCCGGGTGCTTCAGTGAATGCCTAAACTCCTCTATGCTCACGAGCTCCAGCTGTCAACCATAACTGCCTTACACCCTAGAGGCGGGTTACGGGACTGTTCTGGGCATTGTACGACTTGTTCAAGATGAAAAACTTGACTATCTTCAAGCCCTTATGGTAGAGTTTGCCTTCCTTGCAGATCTAGTCACTTTATCTACTTAACCCAATTATAATGCTCTTGACCCATAAACTGGTTTCAACGTATGTGATCCTGGACACACATTTTAATTCACTGAGCTGCCATTTTCTTCTTTCTCACATAATAGCACTTTCAAACAGGCAAGTTCAGCATGTCTGCTTTACAAAAATCACTTTTGTTTGATTTAATAGACTAAACCTTTGGTCCATATATAATGCAAATCCATCCACATTTGGCCTTGACCCAGGACCCCAAATTCTGGCCATTGGTGCCTCTTTGGGATGGGTTCGAACATGACTTTTGTTGCATGCTAGGGATGCCTAGGGATGAAAAATGTCATCACTTTTTGCCTTTTGTCTGGTATTATTGGATTAGCAACCATAGCCCAAACAGTGTTTTTCTTACTTTTAATAAATGGCATACAAATTCATCATAATATGTGGAAAATTAAGTCTGATCACACCAGATTGGTTGAATTCAATACTATTTAAAAATAATTGATTATTCATTGTAATAACATTATAGTCCTTAAAGTGACAAACCTTGTTTGCATTCCTCATATATTGATATGGATTATATGCATACATTTTATTTACAATTTCAGTTAGTTGTTACATCTTACGTAGGCAATGTATGTCATGATTAAACCTAAGCTTATCATTCGCATTCGTCATCTTCTGAATGGATGTTGTCATTCTCTGCGTCTGTTGGATTTTCACAAGCGGGAAGTCTGCACGTCAATGCACTTAAACATTTAGACAGCAGGCACATGTTAGCAGTTTCTAATGCAATTGCAAGCTAGTAGATATAACACATCCCGAGTTGCTGGCTGCCCCTCCATCCAGTCCACTTCCAGTTGCTCTGCTCCATCATGTTTTTCCAACTTCCACCCTCTCCCAGCTGAACTAGGTGCCTGTGGATCTTTCAGAAGACATCTCTTGTTTAAAGTGGCTTGATAATTTGCATGGTCGGCATGTTTCTTCAGACAGTCCCTGCAACGTGGAAGTTGATTACTGTATCTCACCTTTCTTTGCGGAGAATAGTCAATATCTTGGTTCATTCATGTGATGAACCGAAGAGTTGGGTGCATACAGCAAGCGTGAGAATTGCTCCAATTTGTCCATTAGTTCTTCAGAGAGATCCCATTCATCTCTGAACTGCGAACGTTTCCTGTGCATATTTGTTGGCAGACAGGATTTTTAATGCACTTTTCCTTTTCCCGCAAATGCGATTACTGTCACATTCGGTAAATGTATTGAGACCTATGACAGTTCGACAAACATTTTTCCCAATAGTTGAAGCTATTGTTCCCAATATCAAGGCCTTGCATGCATATTTTAGTACCACATTTTGGAAACCATTTAGACATGTAATTACAAACGTGTAAAATCTGTCATCTGAGCTTATCATTCCTGCCTCATAATCCTCATTACCAGCGTGTGCCACATGCAGCAACAAATAACCATTTGCTTCTTTGTGTGTAGTGTTGAGATTGGGCACTTCGTTGCTCCCTTCAGATCTGGTTTTGAAGCATTTATCTTCACGATTAGTGTGTTATTCTCAAGTTTTACAAAATACTCTGGTTTTCTCCATCCGTTTACAAGACATGCTATGAGTTGTTTTTTATTCCTTACGTGGCTTAGCCATCTCCTCCACTGTCGATCTGGAAAGGTGAGATACTCCGTAACTGGTGCCAAAGTCTCTGACCCTCTGATTGTCCTTTCACTGTTAATAGTTGTCTCATTGCACGTCTCGAACACATCAATTATTTGACTCATATTTCCTTCCCGCAAAGCCATCGACAAGACAGACATAGCCACTTCATCAAAGTTTAATTGTTCTCCTTTTACTCTCTGAACAAGAACCGTACCATCAATCGGCGATGCTGAATTTCCAGGTTTTTCCTTAGCAGGGGTAATCATTTTCTGCAAGTATGTTCCTCAAGCAGCTTTCTTTCGCAACAGACCTTCTGGAGTTGCTAAAGCCCATGTTAAAGGTCCTAACGGGATGAGGTAGTACATCCGCCATTTGAAGGTTCGGATTCTGTGTTGTCAGATTTGACCAAATGGTTCTTTGTCTGCTTTCATGATTGCCCTGCCATTGCTGTTCACTGCCTTCTTCTTGGACATGTTGGTGAAGGTTTTTAGTTAGTACATTTTCATTGGATCTTGAAACTTCTTAATAGATGGATTATTTTCAAGTCGCTCAAGTTAGAAGTCTGTATAGCGCTGTTCACCTATTTCATTCGCCTTCATTATGTCTGATTCTGTGTCTTGGGATGCCTTTTGTTTGCCGTAGAGAGACTGAGATCATGTGGCCCAACAAATTAGTTTATCTAGTGGTGAATCAGACTAACCACTCTCGTGACAGTATCCAAGTTAGGTCTGCGTGAATAAGATCTGATCTGTTAAAAATAATTTCTCTTATCTGACCCAAAAAGGTGCTTCTGTGTTTAGTCATCATATAATATCTTTTCACAGCACATGTCCTGAGGTTGAACCTTGTAGTGCCACCAAGAGTTTGTGTGTCTTTGACTGTTACCTCGATCGCTTGATTGACTGAAGTCAAACGGATTAACATCTGACAGTTTAACAGAAAAGCATCCGTTCATAAAGTTGTGGGGTTTGTCTGGACGTTTCACTGCAAGTAATGTGATTTTGTCATAGTATGCAGAAAGATAGCTAGCATAATTCATCCGGTCATGCACAAAATGTAATTGGATTATGAAGCATATGTGGTAAGATTAAAATGCTAATTTGTTTTCTCAAGCGGCACGCAGCAGAGCCAGCAAGACATTTTCAACAACATCCACATGTGACATCCAAAATGCACAGAGATATCCTTTGTCATGAGTAAGCAGTTCAAGGAATACATCCCAAAACTGTTTTACTTCAGCAAACGCAGCATTCTGCTAGAGGTTGTCTAATTTCTGTTGGCATAGGTCTTTTGCAAAGTCATTAACATCCTCAATGAAGGACCATACTACCTGATTGTTCTTCATAATTCTTTTCCTCCCAGGGGATAAATTCCAACCAATCCAGTCTCCACATTGCTTCATACATGCACTTGTGTACTCGAACTGCATGATCGAACATACAACCTTCTAGTGCTGATGGTATTGATTCTTCTGCTTTTGTCTGCTTCAGTGCACAGGTCGTGAAGGCAGTGTCTTAAACGTTTTCCAAGAATGCCCATGATGTTGCATATGGTGTGAACGGTGCCCATTCAAAGAATGATTCTGTTTTACATTGCTTGATGCTTCCACACGATCTCAGTTGCTTTTACGTGTAGAGATTGATCCATGGCTGTAGGAAAATAGGATCTGCTTTCATTGTCACCCCCACTTTTTGCTGGTGTCACTGTTTCTTGACTAGTCTGACTGGGATTCTGCTAATCGGGACCCCAGTCTCTGCTTCTTCCCTAGTTTAACAATGTTGAGTATTTGGGTACCCCTCAAATTGGCTACTGATGTACCATTATCAGTCCCTAGTATATGGTACTAAAGTACCCAAAGCATATGTACACCAGGGGCCCCCTTGGGCTGAAGCATGTATTATGCCACCCATAGGAGACCACTCAAATTGTGACTACAGGACTGCCATTGCAGCCTGTGTAAGCCGGTGCTAGCACCATTTATGAAACCTATATCTGAGGTCGCTGCACTTAAAACCTATGTCAGGTAGGGCTTTCAATCCTGAAGACGGGGTGCTTGGTTGAAGTGTGAGGGTGCCCCTGCATTAGCTGGACCCCCTTACAATCCAAGGAGTCCATTCTCCCGGGTTGTAAGTGCAACAGCTATTACTATATATTGAGTGGCAATGCTTCATTACACAATTGCCATCTCTAAACTGGCTGTAACGAACCCTGTTGTGTTGGGTTTCAAACATGTTGGAATGTTTGGAGGTATGATTCCATGCACTGTAAAACTTCTCCGGGAGGCCCTCCGTGCTCCCAGTACTAGTCTTCTAGACCCAGACAGCAAGCTATGGCTGCTGCCGACCAGAGACTCGATTCTGCACCCCTGCTGCAGAGGCAGGCTCGGGCAGGGAAGGCGGTACAATAAGTTTCCTGTCACAGGGAGGTGTGACCACCTCCCAGACAGGATTTAGTGTATTGGGCCAGGGTAGGTGTGATTACCAGCACCACTATACAGACTGATTTGGAGAGCACATTTGGTGCCCCCCTTGCATACTCAAGTTGGAATCAGTTCAGGGAGCAGTTGGCTCATTCTCTGCCACAAAACTGGACAAAGGATATGGGAGTATCCTCCCCACAGTCCAGCCCCTCAGAGGGATCCCTGAATCGTCCCAACCCTTTCCTTGGGGTACTTAAGGGCTTACCTGTGGCTAGGTCCCTAGATTCGTCAGACAAGATTCAGATCCCAAACCACTACAACTTCAACCGTCTGGGCACTCTGAACTTCGTTTTGGGAACAGATACTGTAACTGGGAATACTCCTACTGCTCCTGGTCTAGTCAGCCTGCAAGTCTTCTGCAACATCTGTGCCACTTGCTCCATACAGGTTTTTCACAAGGCCTGGGGACATCCAAGACAGCCAAAGGAATCTCCCTTGGAATGAAGCAGTCACTCCCCTACATCTGCAGGCAGCGCAACGCAGCTGACCGGTATGCTGATCCTGGGCTCCCACTGACTCCGAAAGGCTCAGCAACACAGGTGGTGGTTCTGCAACTCCCTCGAGGCCTGCACTGTCTTCACAGCAAGTTTTGAAGCCAGTTTCCCTCGTCTGAACCGCTAGAGCAGTACTCCTGTGCAATGTGTCGACATGCTGTTGCCAAGGCTTGTTGACTGTCTCCTCCAGAGAGCTTTGGGCTCCAAGAAGATTCGGGCTCAAGCATCTCCTGCTACCAAGGTCTTTGTCCTCACCGCATCCTCTGCACTGTGGGCCTTCATCATTGGTGAGCTGCTCTAGGTCCTCATTCACCTCCTGTGCCTCTGGCTTTTGGGTCCTCTCAAGGGTCTTCTTTGGCTCCACTGGGCTCCCCTGTTTGCTCAGAGCATGCTCCGACTTACCTGCTCGTGGTGAGTCACTTGGACCTTGCTGGTTCCGACTTCGCACCTTTTTCGCATACTATGTTTGTAGCCGTTGCTAAGGCTTGATGGGGCTACCGACGGACACTGACCCCTGGCTCTTGATATCCAACATGGGACAGCTTGTAAACTGCTTCTGGTCTTCCAAAGCATTGTCTGATCCGCTCAGCTGCAACTTCAAGGACACAGTCAACCCTCCTGCATCTACAGACATCTGTGGGCATTTGTCTTCCGTGCCTTCTGGCCTCCCCTGAGTGTCATAGTCTCTGTCCCCTCTGCTTGCAGATTCTTCTCATCTTAAATGGGATTTCTGACATCTTTACTGTAGTCCTCCATTGTGGTCTATGGTGGTGTCCGACATTAGTTTGCACCTGGATTTCCTAGTGTTGGTGTCCTGGTCTCTGGGGTATTCCTGGGTGGGGTATTCCTGGGTGGGGTGACTCTCCAACCTTCCGTCTTCCACAGGGTTTCTTTAGGGTCCTCTGGGGAGGGGCCTTCTTTAAAACAGCAACTGTGACTTACCCATTGACTTGTATTGAGCATACGGCCTCCGTGGGGTTCCTAGATACTCACCTTGGGTGGTTCCTTGGGTCCCCAACTCTTCTAAGTCTTCCGGGTCCAGTCTCTATTTACGTCATGATTCGCATTCCACTATTTTAGTATATTGTTTGGTCTCCCCCTGGAGACCACTGTGTTATTTGTGCTACTTACCTGTTCTATTACTGAAGTATTGTGTGTATTGTTGTTATATCTCCGGGTAGTACATATTGTGTTAGTGAGTGTTTATAATAAATACATATTTTTAGAACTACACTGTGTGGTTCTGGTCACTTAACCCATACCATAACATTAAGGACTGGTAAAACAAGCTGCCTTACACTCCTTCTGAACTGAGCCTGAAGGCTGCTCTCCACAGATACCACTTTAAGGTTGTCTAAGACCAGTAAAATCTCCATAAAGGTTGTCTGAATTAATGCAGGGTGCTTCACTTAAATAAGTGTGCACCAAATACTAAGTCTGCCTCCTATAATGACCACTGCAATTTTCGCCAAATGCAGTGATTTCCATTTTCAATTTGATTTAGAAACTTCAGAAACAGTTGTCAACTCAGTTACTAGTTAATTAATGGTGGGCAAGTAGCCAATGGAATCCTGTGATACACTAACTAGATCTGTAATACTTATGTTAAATATTGGTCAACTTAGTATCTGTGTAAGGCTTGCTTCTTGTCTTTTAACAAGCCAGATTAAGTTCTTATTTTGTGCAAGATTCACTTGGGCATAACAATCCGGCATTACTTTGTTAATAGTTATCAATGGCTGAGGCCCAACTTGTTCACCAGAAACATACATGCACAATTCATCAGTATTTGTGATGGTCAACATTCTTTGCTTTTGTTTCTCAGTGCTTGGGAGAGGAGCTTTAAAGGGTTATGGTCCAAACAACTTGGGCTGCAAAGCTATACCTTTGACCCTATGAGTTGTCCCCTTAACAGTAAGTCTCTTGCAGCCTATCAATGTTATCCCATGCTAAGTTAGTGAAGACATGAGACTGAATGTCGACTGGAAGAACAATTTGCTCTTTTAAGGTAGCAGGAAGTTTCTGAAGACACAAAGTGGTATCATATCCTTCCAGTTGAGAGTATAAAATCCCAAGTCTGCTTAACGTGCAAATAATGTCAACACTGCCTGTCGGCGTTTTTACAGCATATGGAAGGAACAATTGCTTAGGGAGGAGGAGGAGGGGGGTGCGGGGTGTATTTGCAGGCCATTTATCACTGCATATATGTCCTGACTGAATGATTGCATAAGTAAGGCGACCTTTTTGGATGGCTTTGTGTTTTCTGTATCTTCAGTTAGAAATCCTAATAGTGATAGGGCACTGTTAATGATTAAGATTCAACGTCTGTTGTATCAGATGGCCAAGGTGTGATGTCAAGTTTGTTTTAATGACTGTTGGTATGTGTGATATTTGATCATTGATCTTGTTCCGGTCTGTTGCCGTAACCTTTAAAACTGATCTCTTTTTTCAAATTCTGGTTTTCTCCTGCAATGTCCTGTACCATGACACTATCGGGTAGGGTCAATAATTTTCTTTGGTTATCTGGGAATATGTAGAGGCTGTCGCCAACCTTTGTTGTCCAAATTTTCTTCTGATATGCTTCTTGGTTGATTTGTCTATTCCCTGTATTCCTGTGTCTCATGAGGGTTTCACGCCTTTTAGTGAGAGTCGTCACACATATTACCTCTTTGTTATGAATGAACTATTTCAATACATTAGAACTATGATTATCATATGATCTAATTTTTGTGGTGGCCATTGGTTTGAATGCTAGATGCATGAACGTCCTTTTGCTTTAACCCCTGAATTGTTCCTATAACAAGGTGCATGATAATGGGCTTCTGCAGCCACTATGTCTCTACAACAAACTCCTAAGATCTTTTAATTACAATTAATGGTTGCACAGTCTTGAAGCCTTTTGTCAACTCTAAGCTTTGTCACCTTGATTAATTTCTCACGTGTTCCAGCAAATATAGATTCTTCAGCTTACACGTTTGACTTTAATAATGTTCTTCAGTTTAAGTGTTTTTGTGACTCACTTGTTCCAGCGTCATCACGGACACTTGCTTCAGCTTTTCGCTTAATAGTCTATAAATCTCTATTCATAGTAAACCGGGTTATTCACTTCCTTTTGTAAAATACTTGGGGAAGCTGTGTTGCTCTCCACATTTCTCGCACTATCTAATATTGTAATGTGATTCCTTACTTAAGCTGCATCTAACAAAGTTTTCCATGATGAGTAGTCCTGCAGGCTTGCCAGGTGACTCCTTGTTGAACATTTGACCATAAATGACTTATACACTGAGGATCAGAGGGACAGGATGTGCTTGTTTCAGTCTTCAGGATACTGAACCGTCATTCACCACCAGCTCTGGAAAAAAAAATTGATTAAACCACTTAGAAATTTTACTTGGTGTACGTAATATAAACATAATTCCTTATCTGTTTATATAATCACATTTACTGTCCTATTTCATAAAATTCACAATTAAAGTTATGAAAAAATTTCCATTTATATCAAGGTATCTCGGGAGTGGAGCGTTAACACAAAAAAGGTTATGACTTGCTATCACATTTTCCATCTCTAGGCATCAATATCTTGCTAATAAATCATCTTAGAACCCATCCCACCCCAATTGGTACCGATAACATGGTTGGCTCAAGGCCTGTGGAGGATACACATGACTGCAGACTTGCTCTTAGTTCATGAACAGGATTGTCTACGGGACGGGGGCAGGAATGATTTTCAAATTGTTTAAAAACTATCACTTTTAATGAATACATACCCAAAGCATTAAGTGATAGCACACTGATTTGCTATGAGCAAATTTTCAATTGAATTGGCCACGATTTCCCACTGTTATGCGGTTTTACTGATAAACTATATATTGTACAAACAATGTTTAGAAATCCAGTTTCTGCAAATATTTATCATTTGCACATCACCAAGTAATATGTTCTGATTTTGTTTTGCTCCTATTTAAATCTTTGTTTAGATCACACTTCTGAATTGTAAAACAATGTGATTTCGAAATTCCTGACATAGCGAGTGGAAGAGGTGATTTCTTTTTCTTTAGGTCTACGTACAACCTCGTTTGGGCCACAGTACAGCCCACTGGAGTCTTGTATCCGCAGAACCTCTAGTACATACTGCCCTTCACATTATCTGCACAACTGCAAGTAAACCCTGGCCGATTTCCTTACTCTATAACACATTATTCTTCAAGGCCAACTCTGAATTAAGCGGTCTACAGACTCACTAAACTGAGGACCTAGTTGCTGATAACAGACAAATATTGGGATAACCTATTTGCTTCCACTCGCGCATATCCAGAAATGCCAGGTTCAAGCTTATACAGTATTGCTTCCTCCACAGGGTCTACATCACCCCAAAAATTATCAGCACTATGTTCCCCAGGGCACACGTAAGGTGCCCCTGATGTGCTATTGAGGGGACCGAATATTTTTTTCTCTCTCCATATGGTTTGGTGTTGTCCAGAGATTCACTCCTACTGGGACACAGTGACATAATACAGTGCTATAGCCGGTTGGTGGCACATTCTGAAAATCGCAACCTATTGGTTGCTAGGCCTTTCGACCATGAGCGAGACTAATCACATCTAAATTCATAGCCCTGGCATTGCTCTTGGCATGCGGGCATCTAGCGATGTCTTGTAAACCCCCTTGAGGTCCTAGCCATGTACTGTTGCGTTTAGAAGTAATCAGATGGGCGGAATGCGAAGGCGCAGCCCTGAAGAGGGAAGCAAGGTGTAGACGCTAATCACAGAGCATGTGCAAGCTTGTGACCCTATTTTAGGGGACTGCTCTCAAGTGGATGACTCCAGCCGTGTCCAGTGCTCCCCGAGAGCACAGAGGAATACTTAAATTGATTGTGCTCCTTACACCAACTATGCATGCTCGCCAGACTTAATTTTTCCCCTTTTCACTGGCCCTACTTTTCCTCCCTTCACATACTAAATCGTAGCAGGGGCTCCACTCTCCCTGGTCACTTACTTCTTTGTTTGCCGATCCCAGCAGGTTGTTCAGTTCAACTGTTTTTAGGTCTCGCCTGACCCAGCGCTTGCGCTGGTCTGGCGAGACATTAAGTAAGGGCTTCAAAAAAGGCTACCGCCGGCTACAGCTTGCAGTGCATGTGCGCAGGCGTGCGCTCATGAGCAGAGGCGCCATATGGCATTCCTCATGCTCATTAAGCGCATCGTCGCCGCGCGCTTGATCGCGATCCCTTTCACTTTCGCAGCCAAGCACGCACCACTCCCTTTATACACTCCCTTGTTTTTTACTTTCAGCACGCACACACAACACCCGGGCTTGCACAATCCCCCTTACTTTTACTTTTGTCGACTTGTTTATTATTAAAATGTTAACATGCTCGGGTTCCGTGTGAATATGTTGGGTTGTGGGTCGATGAAGACCGATATATGTTGCGATACAACAGCGCAAGCATCACAAACACACACAACACATACAGCAGGCTGCATCCCATCAATGCAAGCTTCAATCGAGCACAGAACAGGTACAAGCCTGCGCAGAAGCAGCGCATGCCTCATTCATGCAGCGGGAACAGCACCTGCAACAACCGGGCAAGCTACACCATTCCGTCACCTCCTTCCTCCCCAGGAGGAGCAGTAGTGTACGGCTGCATTCACGGGTCAGGCAAATCTTTCAACGCTGTTTGAAGGGACGAGTGCGAGGTCACTTGAGATGGAAATTTGGCACAAAGTTGTGGAAGTATTTTATAATTCCTTGAATTGAATGACCTTATGCGTTTAGGCTTTGTGTGGACTTCACAAATCTGGTGTTTTGTCCACGTGTGTAGAGCTGCAGCCTGCAGCATTCATCTCCTCTGAACCTTTATTCCTCGTCGCGGCATACCTTTCCCCTAGTCCTCCCGGAAAGGCATCTGCCGGGCTGACTACGCTTCCGGGGTCTCCCGCTTCCACGGCTGCTTAAAAACAGGAAGTTGATACTCACAAGCTTGATAAACCTTTAGTGATTTATGCCTCTACCCAGGGCTTTAAGTGGGCCGGGTCTCACCGGTGCGGAGAACCGGCAGTTTTTTAAGGGGGCCTTGAAACGTATCTCTATCGTACTGTTTTGTTCCCTGCCTGACTGCAGTGACCGCAGGCACAGCGCTGTGTGCGTGCTCACACTGTTCACACTGTTCACTTCTCACAGAAGTTACAGCATGACATCATGCCAGGTGAGCGTTGTAGGGGAAGGGAAATCCTTTAAAGAGTCATTTTCTCTCTGGATTTCCCATCTCTTTTTGATACTCAGGAGCAGCAACGTTGTCGTGGTGTCACCAGGGCTTTAAGTGGAAGCTTTTTCAATATTATATACAAGACCTAGTTTCTGCTTATTTATCTTATGCAACTAACAACCATTGACAAAGCCAATAGTCCTGATTAGGTTTGATTTTACTTGTATCATATCTGGATGCAATGACAGACAGCAAAATACAAGTAGAGCAGCACATTATGCTATGCACAGTTTTGTAGCTTCT
This sequence comes from Triturus cristatus, assembly GCF_964204655.1. Classification (NCBI taxonomy): domain Eukaryota; kingdom Metazoa; phylum Chordata; class Amphibia; order Caudata; family Salamandridae; genus Triturus; species Triturus cristatus. The sequence continues at coordinate 1,066,888,285 of NC_140582.1, read as the reverse complement.
GTATTTTTAAGCCACGCCTTTAATTAGGTTGGCCACGCCCGTTTGAGAGACCCCCCTAGATTTTTCATCCCACTTAAAGCCCTGCCTCTACCTATTGAATCCGATAACGTGCAACCCTAGAACCAGATGTGAGGGGTAGAAAAACCGGAGCATCCACTTATTACTGGCCATCCGTGTCCTACCTAGCACCCATTATGCCTGCTGAATTGTCTTACATCTGTGCAAAATGGCTTTGTGAGCCCGTGTCAGATGTCTGGTCTTTACCCGCAGATTTTGAACCCAGTCAAAGAATAAGCATTGGCATAGCCAATAGGTCTCGCCTTTGGGACCTTATAAGTGTTTAGCCATGCAACAGTTGATGTTGTTGCTCCAAGGATATTGTGCTGCATAACTAAATACATATAAGGTCCCAAAAGTGAGACCTATTGGCTATGTCAATGCCTGTTTTCTTTATTTATTGCTATCGATTGTTGCTTTTCTTGCGCAAGTGGGTAAACCCCGTATACTGATCCAACGTTGTATGTATATACCTTAGGCAAATCCGCTGCTCGATTAGAGTCCTCCTGTATTGGACCCTTACCACTCGCTTCCCGGGACCATTGTATTGTCTATTATGTTTGATTAATGTGGCTTTGTGAGGGAAACAAATGTTTAAATGAAAAAAGAAAAAAACCACACTGAAGAATAATCTGCAGCAGAATCTGCCTTTGAGCTCCATAACTTTAACACTAATTTAAGCAGGAGTATATCACTACTTGTGATCGTGACTAGGGGTAGCTGTATTTAAAGCACTTCAGTGCTATTTAAATAAGCAGGCATATATATATTTTTTTTCTTGTGAAAATTTCTATATTAACGGCGTTGGCTTCATTATTTTTTTTTTTTAGTTATTTCCACACGCTCATCAGTTGCAACACACCCATCTTAGCAAAAACCGCCCAATCAGTGGTTTCAGTGCGACTTGTGAGCTTTTACAACAAAAAAGTAAAACAAATGTGTATGTATGGTTTTTCAAGTTTTGTATTCGGCCTAACTGTAATGTCAGTTTGGCCATTGTTTCTCAGTGAATTTCTGTTTTTTTTTTTTTAGAAAACAAATTTACCATAACGAACTAGAACGTAACTCTAACCTTTGATAGATATATATTGTTGTGAGCAAGGCCGGAATGCCCGAAGCGCACTGTCGGAGTTGAATGCATATCAGTATGTATTAAAGCCTTGTATTTTGGAGCCTACGTGAGTGATTGTCTCTGGTTTGAAATTGGGAGAGTTGTTGTTGTAAAGCCGTGATGGCGTCTGTGCCCAACACAGAGCACCGCTCACAGTTAGTTGCCCCTCACTACCTCGGGAAATGTGTGTGTACACACTGAGCATAATGTTTATTACCATTGTGGATGGTAGGGACACAATGACTCAAAGCGATACACATATATTTATGGTTTATGCAATGTTTTATGTGCGTTAGTTATAAACTTAGTTATTGAAGCAGAGTGCAATGTCCGTGCCTATGGCTATATGGTGAAGCATTGATCTAATATGGTATTCAGATGCAGCATATACAGCTCTTCCATTGCAATCACGCATTTGACTATTACTAATGTCTCAATCTGTGTTTATTTCCTATTAATCTGTTAATGTTTCTATATTGCTGAAACGTACTAGTTTCACAACATCTAAGGAGCTATATTTGTTTTAGCAGGAAACCCATTGGCGCTTGAAAATTCCAGCAAATGAAAAGGAGGAATTTGTTAGTAAACGTGGAATGCAATTAATTGCACATGAGGACCCCGATATAAATGATGAGGACTTCAAGCCTGCTGCTGAATGTAATTATTTTAATTGTTGCTACATTTGAAGTGTGTGCTGCTTTAGTTTTCTGGATGTATTTTTGTGCAAAGATACTTTTGAATAATTTAATTTCTCAGATGACATTGCTGCTTATTTTGTAATTGCTACAACATTTTATTTATGATCACAAACTTACCATTTTATTAAAAATTTTTTTTTTTTTTTTTTTTTTTTTTAAAAACCTTTATTTGTGCATATTAAAAGAACAAATACGGGCCTACAACCGTCAGGCCGGCCACGGTACATTTAAGCACTGGTACAAACATTACATCCCCTGTGCATCAACGGTCAAGGTTAGCAACGAGTCGTGAGGTATACACTGGAGAGATCCTTGACACCAGGGGAAGGAGAAGTGAAGGTTAATTTTAAGGTTTTTCAAAATAATTTTATCAGGGAAAAATCAGTAAAGAATGAGAACCAAGGAGATTCGAGTCCGCAAGATAGCTTCACCACACGGGAGAGCAGCAGCATCATTAAAACGGTCATGGAAGGAAAACCTCAGGCAGTGAGGCGATGCAGTTATATAACAGGATAGTCACATGAGTAAATATGCACCCCTCCAGAGCCGCCCCCACTCAATCCACCCCAACCCGGACCCCGAATCGAAACAAGTATAGCGCAGAAACAGAAAAGAAAAAGGCCCATAGAACTAAGTAGAAACAGTGAATTACCCCCCCCACCCTACACCAATGCGGAGGCTACGGCCTGCCCCCCCCCCCCCAGCATAGTGCCTGTCGCCCAATGAACCCGAAATATAGACAAGAGAGAAAGTAGGAATAGAGTGAAGAAAAATAAGAGAACAGAGAGGTAAGTGGGGAGGAGCCTACGTTACCCCAGAGCGCCCGAAACCATCGGCCAGCTATGGCCTCCACACACTGAGAACCCACTACGCCAAAAGCGGTCGTGGGAAGATAACGTGTCACAACAATTGAAGTGAAGGCGGACAAACCGCGACGAGTGCGCACAACATATGCAAACAGTTCCAGTCCCAGTCCAGCCCATCCGTGAAACCATGGCGATATAAATCAGTTTAGCCCTGGCCCGATCGCGGGCTTAAAATTACACCAGCCCCTACATGAAGGTCCCGCCCCCGGTGCAGACAAAGACAATATGGCCGCTTGGGAGAAGATGGTGAAGTAGAGTCACAAAATGGCCGCAGACCATCTATTGAGGTCCCCTTGTACACCACATAAAGTCCAAACCTGGCATGTAAAGCACAGGAGTTCCACAGAAAAGAAGCAGTAAGCCGCCGTGAACAGTTCCTCGAGGACGTCAGGTGTCGCTCCGCTGGATACCCTTGCGGGCACGATGAGGCATGCAACAACGAAGCAGGCAGCAATAAACGGGGAGACAAAGTATCCGCAATTGAGCTGGAGAGCGATTGATCCTGGGTGCCGGTAAAGCCAGAGGCAGGCACCAGTGTAGCACGATCATAAACAGCCATTGCGTCCCCGCAAGAGGACAAAAGCACTGGCAGACCCACGCCTTGTTGATGACGAACGGGGCGCTCACGACCCGCAGCCGACAGTATGGAGTCAAACCGCTCACTCAGCGCTTGCAAGCCAAGACACATTTGTAGACGCAAGTCCCGCAGGGCAGCCAGAACGGAGCCGCATGTCAGCGGAGGCTGCTCCCCCCCATCGGTAGCAATCCGGGACGGCACTGTGGAGCTGGTGTCTGGTAGAGGGAGGGCGAGGCGGGCAGCGGGCGAGACCGGAGTAGCATCCCCCAGCCGCGAGCAGGCAATCATCGCCATGTTTTACCGCAGCACGGTACGGTGGCCAGGGGGGGAGGTCGTAGCAAGGAGGCAATTCCCCTCAGGTCTGCGCCGCAACAGAGAAAAGCCAACAATCGCTGCCCTTCCCTCGGGTTCTCTCTGCAGCCGACTAGGCAATAGAAGAAGGGGGTCTGCAGCCTCCCACAGCGCGGTCCACGGAACGGGGCAGGAGACCCGCCGCACCGGGGCTTACCCTGTAGCTCCAGCCCATCAGTTGCGGGGCGCAGGAGGTGTCTGGGCGTCCCTCCCCCGGCTCATCTGGCGACAGTCCGTGGTGTGAGGTGGGACCGGGACCGTGGGGCTCAGGTTTACGCTAGCGGGTCCGGTAACTGCGGAGCTTCCAGGGGGCCGGCCAAGGCCACAATAGAGCAGGGGTCCAGTGCGGAGAACAAAAGCACCAAGAACTCCGGCGTCCGGGCGGGCTAAGACTCCGGGAAAGCGGCGGCGCGGTCAGCTCGTCGTCGCACACGTTGCACCTCGAAAATCGGCGAGGATAGGAAGCAGGATGATAGTCCGAGGCCAAAGGCCGACGGAGCCGGGCGCTCAAGCGTCTGCTCCGGTCGCTATCTTGGCTCCTCCCCCTTAAATTTATTTTTAACATTTTGTCACGATTGTTCATAGGTATAATTTTAGCAGAACAACGTTCATTCCACATTAATGTAAGAAAAATCCATACTCTGGAGTAGACTATTCAAATCTTTTTCCATTCTCCTAATTTACGAAACTCCTATTTCATGCATGTCCATTATATCCTGTTCATGCTCCTCAAATCTTGCCAAATATTTCACAGAGCCACTACTTGTGTGCACGGCTTCTCTGCTGCCGTCCACCAGTTCTTATGGGGTCTCTAATACTCAATAGTCAGTGGTGTGGGGATACCCATTGCTTTTCATTTTTTCTTTGTTACTTTAAGACCCTAGTAGTTTAATGCCGGTATTCTCTTGTGTCCCTATCAGTAGATCTGGAGCATCCAGCTCAAACGGTAGTGCTCGTGTTGGTTTCACTTCTCTAGAAACCTGCCTTCACTATGCCTATATCATTTGGGCTGCATACAAAATGTGTATGAATGCGCTCAGCGCATACCCGTGTAAGGAAATCGCAGTAGGGGGATGGGGGGGAACAATTAGCGAAATGTCTGCAGTTAGATCATTGTGTGTTCTCCATGAAGAATCTTGAAATGCATTTGCTGGACTCCGAATCTTCCCGACATTTCACAAGGATACGTGAGTGCATCTTACCATGGTCCATCATAAATATTGCTCATATTCCATTTGAGCGAGTGGTAAGGTTTAGCACGTCTTTGTGTTTACCGTAAGGGTAACCTATGTACAAAAACCTTACTTTGACAGATCGAACATAAGTTTATCAACAACTGCAAGTTAAAAACTCATTGTACAAAATTCTATCACTGTCTGTAAACCACTTTTCCAACCCTCCTTGGAGTGACGCAAAGAAGGGTCCTGGAATAGATAAAATGTTTTTGCAGGTACCAAAGCTTATTGGCATGCTAAGGCAGACGCACATCCCAGTGTTACGCCTTAAAAACAATCTTCTCCTGCCCGAGATCATTTTTGTGGGACCTTGATGTAAAACACAGCCATCAACAAAGCCCAAAAAGGGTACACAGTCATTTATTTTAGTAGTTTTATATAGCGCTAGCTGGACCCGAGGGTATCAGAGCGCTTTACATCAAGTAAATTATGTGCAAGTAGGCAGTACAGAGTATAGTAAAACATGGGGATTGAGCCGGGTACAGGGCGAACAGTCGGTCGCGCAGAGGGGCATGGAGGGCGCAGGTCAAAAAAGAGGGGCACCGGTCAAAAATTAAAGTTAGAAAGAGTGCCGGCTAGGGTGCATCCTTGGCTCCTATCGGTTCGTTCGAGAGCGGTCGAGGAAGAGGCCTTTGAGCAGATTTTTGAATTTTGGAAAGGAGTCAAAACATGAGGTGACCTAAAAAACAAAATTGCCACATATGCACAAACACTGTGCCAAATATACTTATCTGTAGTGTAGGCTTAATGGACAGAAAATAGCACAACTGTTTGTGGTTTAAAGTAAGCCATGACCTTGCTCGTGGATTGTCCTGAGGAGATAATGTGAGAAACGGAAGCTAAACTATACGTGACTGAGAGGTTTGTTTGCACAGCTGATGGAGGTGTCGGAGAGGGGAGCCTTGATGCAGGGCTGAAATAGGTCTGTGAAGGGTAGGGAAACCTATGAAGAGGGGGGTCACTGAGCTCGGAACAACTGGTTCAGGGCTAGAAATGGCTCAGTAGGTTTGTGAGAATGCGAGTGAGAACTTGGAACTAAGTAAGATATCTATGTGGTGCATACGTATGGATTTATATATTTCCCACAATCTCACACAATATAAAATACATTAACAAAATGACCCATCAATAAATGTGCAACGTTTTAAAACCACTAATCCAGATAAAATTGCTAAGCATTCCATAAAATTACCCCTTCATAGTGTAGTTACAAAAATGTACAATAAGCAAATAACATCTTGCATGACAACCATGGTCCACAAAGCACAATTTATAAAAAAATCAAATGATATGCGCAAATGTAAAGCACTCAATTTATACTGCTAGCACGTCAGGTAGCAATAGCTTTGTCTAATTTGCCATGCTACAAATAAATTTAGAAACTGCAATCACTGTCCCCTCTAGTAGAATTGCAGCTGCAGATTCTCAGTACATTTACGCAGTCCATCAGGTTCAAAAGACTACACATAGGCACTATCCACTTAGATACTGGTTTGGTGTATATTAAGCAAAATCATAGATGCTGTTCTGTCTTATCAACAAGTCCACATGCTGGGCACATTGTAACAAAACCACCTTTTGTGTATTAGTTTACACTCTAGTGTTGACTCCTAATGGGTTTCCTCCTAAAGTACGGGAGTTCAGTGCATTCGTAAGTAGCAAGTATCTAAATACTGGGATTTCATTTAACATTTAATTCCTAGTTGCAGAATATTGCAGCATTCGAGTTCCATGTGACGCAGAAAGATGGATATGCTGTTGGAGTCCTACTCCCTAAACATTTTCAAGGCATTCAGGCTTCATAACCTAGTTTCCTCATGTTATTCTTGTCAGTTTCCCTTTCCAGCCCATCTTCCTAGTGTGTTTAGTCTAGGTTTTAATCACTAATTCATGGCTTGTATGTCCCACAGTGTCGGAAGTACATTTTTTTATAACTTTCAGTGCGGTCCGTTTTGAAAGATTCACCTGTTCCGATGGATACTTCTGCCTGTGGATTCCTCACCTTTTGAATAACCCCTGTGCCAGCATTCCGCAGGAAAATTCTTTCCTAGCTCTTCCACGTCATCGTCGCAATGGACAGGCTCCGCTCGCGGCACCGTATGACGTCATCAGAGCCACAAAAGGACCTCGTCGGCGTGCTGACGCCTGTTCCCTTTTTTCCGCGCCGTCGACGCTTAACGCTTTTTTCAGGGCTCTCCATTTTCATCGTGGAAAACTTTGTATCTCTTAAATTGTTTCAGGTGGCTACTTCCAGGAAGACCGGATTCAAACCCTGCAGAGTGTGGCGGGCATATGTCGATTACGGACCCGCATGATGACTGCCTTTGGTGCTTATCTTTGGACCACGACGTCGACGAATGCAGAAGCTGCAGGAAAATGAATCCGAAGGCGATTAAAGAGCGTGAAGCCAAGTTGTTTATGGCCAAAGTCAAGAAGGACAAGAGAGGTAGGAAGAGGGCGAAGTCTTCTTCTTCTCACTCTTCGAAGTCGAAGAAGCACAAGAAATCCAAGAGAAGACATACCTCTCGTCATCGTTCTTTGAAGGCCATGGTTTCGAGATCGAGGTCGCCTACTCCAGCTGAGCGACCTCGGAGAAGGTACTTTATCTCTCTAACTCCTTCTCCTCAGGTGACGCCAGTACCATCTCCGGCTGCGGGATCGCTGGTTTCAGAGGCTTCTTCGCAACATGAAGATTCACCGGCTCCAGCGACATCACCGGCGCCGGGTGGGTGCTCTCCAGGCCGTGTGGCTTCACCTGAGCGGGCTCCGTCCCCGGCTCCGCAGGCTTCAGTGCGACCTCAGGTGACTCCCATTCAGGAAGGTACAAATCCATATCCTCCTTTTCCTACTCCTGGGGCTGACTCTTTGCATTTTCTCAATGCGATGTTTGGTTTGTTTACCAGAGCCTCTACTCCATCCGGCGAGCCTTCACGCCCCGTGGGTCCTTCGGCTTTCAACCTGGGTGTTCCTTAGTTCTATCCCCAGGCTCCTGTCATGCCTTTTTTGCCATCGACTCTGGCTTGGCATTTCCTGGCACCGAGATCATCCACTCCGGCTCCCCGGACTCCTTCAGCTGCTGAGTCTGCTCCACCTCTAATTCGACCGACGTCTAGGTTCGAAGTCGAGGCTCCTCCATCGACACAGTTGGGCTCTTCTTCGGCGCCGCTTGTGGCTCCACCGTTGCCTAAGCAACGCTCCAGAAGAGAGGCTCAGAGATTGCTTGAGGAGGAGTGTTTACAAGATCAGGAGGAAGGAGAAATTGTGGACTCTGTGGATGAGTTTGAAGGCTTTCGGGAAGCTAGTGGCCTAGATACTTCCCCTGAGTATGACTTGCCATCTGCAAGTGGATGTGTTGTACCAGACGTTGCACCTTACCTTATGGTTATAAGGAAGGTGCCTGATTTATTGGACATTAAACTTCCCTCTGCGGGACATACTAACCAGTTTTAAATGCTTCTTCATCAACTTCTGAGCCTTTGCTTCCTTTCACAGATGCCTTATCAGATCCAATTCTGGAGGTGTGGCAGAAGCCTTTGTCTGCTCCGGCTGTATCTCGTTCTATCTCCAAGATACAGACCTGCCCCTGGTGATCCGAATTTATTTTTTATGTTTATTTTTTGTCATATCCGACACCGGAGAGTTTAGTTGTCCAAGCTTCTTACTCAAAGCAGTCTTCTAGTGCTTTTCCCACCATTTTGGGTGATAGGGATTCGAAGAAGATGGAGCAAGGTGCGACTAAGGTGTTCTCTTCTAAAAGTATGGCTCTAAAGTCAACTAATGCAACTTGCCTTCTTGGAAGATACATTCATGCATTGATGGACTCTGTTGTACAATTGGCTCCTAAGTTGCCTGAGGAGGATCGTGCCAACTTCTTGGAAGTCTTTTTGGATTTGCAGGCCGCAGCACGTCAAGTGATTCAATCAGGCATGGACACTGCCGACTCTGTGGCTCGTGTGATGGCGTCTTCTATGGTACAAGGAGACAGGCATGGCACAGGTCTTCAGCCGAAAAACCAGATGTTCAGGCGACTTTGCTGGATTTGCCATTTGATGGGTCAAAGCTTTCTGGTTCGAAGGCGGCTTCGGCCGTGGAACGTTTCAAAGGCAGTAGAGCTACTGCAAGATCTTTAGGCCTCCAGGTGCAGTCTAGAGGTTATGGTTACAAATGATATCGGGCTTTGGGAGATCTGATTCCTTTCATGGCCGCCAAAAATCATCTCAGCAGAGCCAACAACAGCAGAATCCCTTGTACAAATCATACAGAGGGAAGAATAAGAGGCCTCTGGGTGCAAATCGACAACAGACCTCCTCCTCCTCCTCTTCCTCCCCTCCCGCCACCGTTGGTACATCAGGAAAGCAGTTCTAGATCCCCCATCTTAGAACATGTTGGTCCAGTTGGAGGTCTGGTGTACCACTTTCTACAAGATTGGAGACTGATCACATCAGATCGTTGGGTCTTAAATCTTGTAGAGAATGGGTACGCCCTCCCATTTTTGTAATTTCCTCCTTACCCTCCTCGCCAAGGTGGATGTTCAGTAGACCACTTACTGCTTTTGCAGCAGGAGGTACTTACATTGCTTGTAAAAAGGTGCGATAGAGGGGGTTCTGGAGCAGGAAAGGGGTCCGGGTTGCTACTCCCGATATTTCCTGATCCCCAAAAAAGGATGGTCGCTTGAGACCAATCTTGGACCTCGGGATTTTGAACCTTTTCCTCAGGCAGGAAAAGTTCAAAATGTTGACCTTGGTTCAGGTTCTCCTTGCGCTGCAACAGGAAGACTGGATGGTGTCCATTGATCCGCAGGGTGTGTAGTTTCATCTTCCCATCCTGAAGTCGTATCGGAAGTATCTCCGGTTCACGGTGGGATCGCAACATTACCAGTTTGCGGTTCTTCGGTTCGGTCTTACTTCTGCTCCTCGAGTCTCTACAAAGGTGATGGCGGTGGTTGCGGCTCATCTCAGAAGGTCAGGGGTTCCTGTTTTCCCCTACTCGGACGACTGTTTGTTGAAAGCGGAGTCTCCAGATTTGGTTTTGCGCCACTTGCAAGTGACAACTTATCTGTTGTTCAAATTGGGTTTTTCGATAAATGTCCCCAAATCTCACCTGGTGCCTTCTCAGCACAGCCTGTTCATAGGGGCAATGCTGGACACTACTGTGTGTCGAGCATACCCGCCTCCGCAGAAGATTCTCGACATACAGGAAATGATTCCTTTATTTCACGATGGACCGGTTGTTCCAGTCCTGAAGGTTCTTCGCCTGCTCGTCTGTTCGCTTATTGCATTCTGTTGGTCAACCATGAATGCTGGCACATGAGGGCACTCAAGTGGTGCCTCTGCAGGCAATGCTATCAGCACAATGGAGATCTCTGGAGAATATCAGAATCTCCAGAGAAACTGCAGCGGAGCTGTCTTGGTGGGGTGTGCAGGGCAACCTGTGTCAAGGAAAGCCCTTTCAGCCTCCTCCACCCGTGGCCAGTGATCACGGATGCCTCCACTCTAGGGTGGGGTGCTCATCTGAGGGATCCACCTTTTTGAATTGCGGGAGATTAGTTTGGCAGTGAAGGCTTTTGTCCCTTACCTTTGTGGGTAGTTGGTTCAGGTCCTGACTGACAACACTACCGCGATGTGGTACATCAACAAACGGGGAGGTGTGGGGTCGTTTCGCCTCTGTCGAGAGGCTCTGGTCCTGGGCTCGGGGCCAACGGATTTGTGTGTTTGCAAATCTGGCCGGTGTGCTGAATGTTCGTGCGGACAGTGTCTGCGTTACTGGGTCGATCACGAGTGGCGGCTTCACCTGGAGGTGGTCCATAGCATCTTTCAGATGTGGGGATCTCCTCGGTTGGACCGGTTTGTCACTCACGAACGCGCACTGCCTGTTATTCTGCAGTCTCCAGTATCCGATGCAGGGAGCTTTGGGGGATGCGTTTTAGATAGATTGGAGCTCGCAACTCCTTTACGCGTTTCCTCCCGTACCCTTGATTCCTCTCGTTCTGAGTAAGATTCACCAAGACTGGGCCCAAGTTATATTGATCGCCCCAGATTGGCCAAGAAGGGTGTGGCACACAGACCTACTTCACCTCTCGTCGCACCCTCCGCTCCGTCTCCCTCGCAGGGCAGACCTCCCCTCGCAGGGGCAGTTTCTACACCCCCACCTCCAGAGATTGCACCTTCATGCCTTGAGATAGAACGGGGCAACGTGAGTTCTTTCTCTCTCCCGCCAGAGATAGTGGACGTTATTTTATCATCCAGGCGACACTCCACTAAATCTGTTTACTATTCCAGATGGTCCAGATTTAAGTGGTGCAGAGAGAGAGAGAGACACATTGACCCTTTGAAGGCCCGCTTGTCTAATATTTTGGATGTTTCTCTTTGTTTAGCACATCAAGGTTGTGCTGTAGCCACTGTTAAGGACTATTTATCAGCTTTGTCTGCCTTTTTATGTTTGCCGGACCAGCAGTCTTTATTTAAGTCCCCCATTGTCATGAGGTTCATTAAGGGCCTTACAAATAAGTTTCCTCCCACACCTTTCAGTATGCCTCAGTGGGATTTGAATGCCCGTTGAGGCTTCTTTCTTTTAAAACGGTTTTCTTGATTGCCATTACCTCTGCTAGGAGGGTAAGTGAGCTTCAAGCTCTTAGTTCGAAACCTCCTTTCCTGACCAATCATGCGGATAAGTTGGTTCTAAAGACCAGGGCTGCTTTCCTTCCCAAGGTGGTTACCCCTTTTCATATGGGACAATCCATCACTTTACCCACCTTTTATCCTCCCCCTCACCCTTCCAAGGAGGAAGAGTGACTGCATCGGTTGGACCCTAAGAAGGCTGTCCGCTTTTATTTGGATCGGACTAGAAGATCTGAGGCTGGACGATCAGCTCTTCGTTGGCTATGTTGGGAAAATGAAAGGCAAGGCAGTGCACAAGAGGATGCTTTCCTAGTGGATTATCTTGTGCATCAAGATTTACTATGCCCTTGCCAAGAAGGAACCGCCTGAAGGTATCCGAGCTCATTCCACCAGAGCCAAGTCTACTTCTGCTTTGGCTAGAGGTGCTCCTGTTCTTGATATCTGTAAGGCAGCAATTTGGGCCTCCCTCCACACCTTTTGCAAAGCATTACTGCTTGAACTCTGAGGTTAGGAGGGATGGCCATTTTGCTCGAACTGTTTTGCAGGATTTTTTGGTCTAGTCAGGTGGACACCCTCCTCCGGGAGAGGTACGACTTTGGGAATCTATTCAAAAGGTGAGGAATCCACAGGCAGAAGTATCCATCAGAAGAACAAGTTACTTCCCTTCGGTAACGAATTGTCTGGTGGATACAATATCTGCCTGTGGATTCCTCATGCTCCCACCCGCCTCCCTGTTGTCCACCTGTTTCTACCAAAAAATATTTTATTTTAATGTCTTAATCCTGTTTATATTTCAATGATGAGAAATGCTTATTCAGTTGCAATTTCTCTATGCCTTTATTGATTATGCATTTGTGAATGTATATATATGTATATATTTGGTATGTTATGTGTGCATTTGAAAATGTGTCGGTCCACCCGTTTGCCTCGGTGGCACGGCAAACATGGGTGGAACTGACGTCAGCACGCCGACTAGGTCTTTTTGTGGCTCCAATGACATCATACGGTGCTGCGAGCGGAGCCTGTCCATTGTGACGTCCTCGTCGACGTGGGAGAGCTAGGAAAGCATTTTCCCTCTGAATGCTGGCGCAGGGGGTATCCAAAAGGTGAGGAATCCCAGGCAGATATTGTATCCCCTAGAAAAAGCATTACTGAAGGTAAGTAACTTGTTCTTCTGGACGATTCTCCAGTTCTTGACACCTGAATCGAAGCCAGCTACATTTCCGCAGTTATACATTACCAGTGATATGGCAGACTACTGCCTCTGCTGTGAAGACACAAACCATGTACTCCAGATACGACTATTGTCCGCTAGGACCAAAGGTATGGTTCAGAAGTGAAGCCACCGAGGAGCACTGGAAGCCTTCCACAGACAATATCACCTTGGATTTCTATCGCTCTTCTGATCGATCAGTCGTACTTCAAAAAGCTTTGTTTAAGCCTTTCCTTTGGTTGTGTATTGCTTTCCCAGCTACTACTATTTGGATATGGATATTCAGAAAGAAGCCTCCTAAAAGCCATTGGGAAGTGGCAAAATGAGGGTCTACATTCCTGATCCTCTTGGGATGTACATATTCCGTCTTTTATCCACACCACAAAGACTGTAGAGCATGCAGATAATCTTGCTGAAGCATCAAAGGTTGAGGGAAGACTGCTGAGCTGACTTCAGAAATCTGAGGCAGTTGATTCGATTCGACCCCCCCCCCATCCCTCCCTCATCTGAGGGCTCAAAGAACAAACCAAGCATCTTCATTCTAATTAGCCTCCGCCTCTAGTAAGGCACTGGCAAAATCCAGAGAAAGTCTCATTGATTACACTAAGTGGCATATGCTTGCTCTGCAATGAAATCTGAATCTCATTGAGCCCAGTACCAAGGAAACTGGTCTGATGCCATTCGGTTTTGGAAGAAACTGCACACAATATGCAGAGTGGCTGCTCAATCGCAATTGGACCATCAGAGCTCTGCCTTTCCCAACCCAGAGTGGATGGTGGTGACCAATGCATCTCTGCTTGGCAAGGGAGGGGAGGTGGAGGTCAGAGGACTCTTGCCTCTGGTGGAAATCAGTCTCTATCAATATGCCGGAGTTATGGGCCATTCATCTGGTGTTGAAGACCTTCCTGCCAACCATTAAGGGGAGGTTGGTGCACGTTCTGAGACAACACCCACACTTTGTGATACTGCAGCAGTCCGAGTGGAGTCATAGGTTGTGTGCCAACAGGCCCTGCTCCTTATAGCTGGCTGGAGTGTAAAGGCATTTCCCTGATAGGGAGTTACTTGGAAGGATCCTTGATTGCCAGTGTGCATGACCTCAGCTGACAGAGTATGGCATACTTGCCTCTCCTTAACCCAGACCCAGGTTAAGAAGGGAAAGCGTTAATCAGTTGCCACCACTGTGTCCTGGGGCAAAAATATTTGTGGTCTGCCCCACACCGAGGGTCGACTATGATCTCCCTGTCCAAACCAAGCCACTTAAAACCATAACTTGATGCGCTGGCAACAAAGCACCAACTACCTTCAAGTGGTCTGTCAACAGCACCACCAGTGACTGTCCTTTTAATGCCAGTGCATCAATCCTAAAGCTAGAAGAGAACTTATTCTTCCGCACTATTGCCAGAACACACTGCATGAAAAACTCCACCTCTGCACGAGAAGAGATGAAGAGTTGATGCAGTGACCATTTTGGTGTGGAACTCTGTTCAACCTAAATATCAAGATAGAGGAAGGACTGCATTATTCACCACAGTTCAATATGTAACTTCAACCACAGCATTATTGACACATTTCTGGCCTGAAGATCTGGACTATTATCACAACAATCTTTTTATAAGGCAGACTGAAATATTCCATGTTGCAACAGGCCTGCAGAGCCCAATTAATCTACCTAAAATTCTGCAACTGATGTCCAAATATTATGCTTGTTTTCAGGCTGTACCACCTTCCAGCCTTCAAACTGGCCATTGGCCTCTCCTCTGAATAATCATTTTGCAACCTTGGAGATGCTGCAGCTATGGTCCAGACCTTCTCGGCCAACAGAGCCAGTAACTAAGAAATCAAGACCTCCGCATACTATTGTACCAAAAGCCCCGGCACCAAGACCATGCAGATATCTGATGACTATCACTGTGTATATAACTTTTGGGGAAAGGATGTTCATCGTTCTGAGATTATTGAAGTAGCTAAGTAGATGATCCTATGGTCCTGATGACTGAACCATCCACAGCTCGACTAGTAGACTCTATAGGATGACATTGCTAGACTGTTTTAATGGTAAAAGATCTTCCAAAAGATTCAAACTTCCTAAAGCAGACAAGGTAACAGACTGCTACCTGTATCACTATAGAGAACTGATCAGAAAATATTAGCCATGCTATGCTTATAATAGAGCATTTATGGCGCATACCCGTCCTGCAGTCCCACAGATATTACCTGCTGTTTAAGGTATGTGTAGGAAAGTAAGATCTGCCTCTATGGTTACCCCCACTTTTTGCCTGGTGCTAAGCTGCATTTGACTAGTCTGACTGGGATCCTGCTAATCAGGACCCCAGTCTATCTGCTTTTCCGTAAATTGTGGTGTTCAGTACTTGGGTATTTCCCAGATTGGAAACTGGGGTACCCTTGTAAGTCCCTAGTGTATGGTACTAAAGTACCCAGGGCATAGGCACCCCAGAGGTCTCACATGGGCTGAAGCATGTATTATGCCACCCATGAGACCATTCAAAAGGGATCTACAGGCCTGCCATTGTAGCCTGTGTAAGCTGGTGCTAGCACCACTTACTAAAGATATAGGGTCACTGCACTTAGGCTCCGTGTTCCCGGTATCAGCCTTCTTGACCCTGACCGCACAAACCTTTCCCTAGGGTACTTAAGGGCTTACCTGGGTGTAGGTCTCTAGATTCATCGTGGGATAAGATTCAGATCAGACACCACTGCTCTATTACCGAAAAAGGAAATGGGCAGTGAGGTATAATCTGCGCAAACAAATGGTGATTTAAAACAGTAAGTGAGAACCACAAATATCACAGAGATTGCATCGAAGGGAACAAAACAGCCACCACCCAATGCTGTTGCCTACAATTGATAACAATTGCAACCGTACAGAAAAACAATTAGTTCCCTGAGCAAACAGAATATATCAGGACCTTCAATTTGAAATCATGGAAGTAATTCGAAGATCACAGATTAATATGTTAATAAATAAATGCTTTGTCCAAACTGCATCTTCTTATTAAGGTCTCTTGAAGTCACGGCTTTGGCATTGATTCTCAGGATACTTGTTTAAATAGCAAACACCTTCATGTTCAGTAAGAATTCGAGTCCATATTTGACTTTTATAGACCAAAGTGTTTATTTCCAATTCATCGGGTCATAAAGGAACAGCTTTCATACGAAAAAGCAGAAGCCAACACGTGTTTCGTCTAAGGATGATATTCCATAAGACATCATCAGGGCTGTAATGAATAGATATACAGCACAATTATTAATTGCACTCCTCTTAACCACACAAGTCAGAGGTCCCCAACAAGCAGGGGAGAGCAGCCCAAAATGGTGTAAGTGTAAAGAGGAATTAGATATCAGTGTGACAAGAGTTGTGTACAGTATACCCAAACCACCTACGTCACATAAAATAGTTCAAAAATAGAAGGGAACAGAAAAAAGAGAAAAACCACAGCTGGTGTCAATCGTCAAAAATATAGTCAATAAACCGAAGTAACCAAGACACTAAACACCATGTGTCTAATAAAATCATCCCAAGAAATCTAAGTACAAGTATTGTAGAGCACTCACCCTAGTTTCAAAATATTAATGGCGTCAGCCAGACATAACCATGAAGGTGGCCGCAATTGTATCAGCCAACCACACTAGATAGTATGTATCAAAGAACTTCTATTGCCTATGAAACAAAAAATATAATAAAATAAAGAGAAAAGTACATATGAATATAAGAAAATAATCATCTAATTACTAGTAACGGCAGCAATCGGTACTAGAAGGAATTACAAACACGGAATTATATACCTTACAAAAGCTCGAAACATGACAACTAAAATGCTTATTTAAGCTTTATACTTGAGGCAATGAGTATGGTGTTAATCTGTTATACTCAAATAGCAAACACACGGGCAGCTCTACAGGACAATCACCGACCTTACTCTCCCATAGTATATCAGCCCGTTGTTGTCTAGGTTAGAAAATTAACACGCCCTGTTTTACTTTAACCATTCAGCAAAGTAGTGTTCCACCGTAGTATAGTGGTACAACACGCGAACACCTCGAAAAAAACGTGTTCGACTTATTAATGCCGTCCAAATTCAAACAATAAGTATCTAAGACCTATAATAGATCCAGACTCCGCTCTTACCTCCGTATTCTAGGCACCGAGTACGGTCAAATACTGCCATCTTCCATCCGGCGTCATGTAACGCGCCCAACTATTCTTTTCATTAAAAAGACGCGAGTGCTCTAAATAATAAAGAAGGGACTACAAAACCCTTAACCATGATTCTACTGAGAACCTAGGGTAGCGCCATCTTGGATAGGGATACACCGGTCACTGCAATAATTCAACAGTAACCAACTAGCGCATATTTTAATCGTGGGATAAAATGGATATGAAGTTAAATGCAAAACAGAATTGATAAAAATACACCCACTATTTAAAAGGACAGAAATAACCATCCAAGGATTACTAAGATCTGATAATGCAATAATAACTATTACATTAAATTAAATAAGTCCATCTCATAGCCAATACACGGCAATCCAATAAATTTGCCATATTTTGTATCAAAAAGCATGATACATCCAAAATTTGCGCCACATTGTTTAATAAACCCGAACGTTTAAAAAGGACATATACATGCCGAAAAATGAGAAAGGGAATAACTTTCCATTGATGCCGTGATTGGAGAGAGAGTAAAAAAGAGGAATAAGTCACAGAATAAGGAGAGAAATTATGTTGTAGACTCAAAAATAGAATAAAGATAGCTTCACAGAGATAATTAGTGATCTGTACAGAATTCATACGGAGTGATAGTTTCATTACATATTGGACAGTTGATATCAAACATGACAACCACATCAGTTAGACATATAGTTGAGACAACAAACCTATACACAGTTCTTAAAACTATCAACAGACAATACATGTCCCATAATCATTCCTTTTTGTATTTACTTTGGTAGATTACTAGCACAACCAAGCGGCGGATATTGCTTCCGAGGTTATATCATAGGTCCGTCTAACAGCCCAAAAAATATTGTAACTCTGAATCTATGTTAAGCCCTAGTTCAACAGCTCGTAATTTTAGAATCCATTTGGCCTCACATTGGCGGACCCTGAGTTCCCTGTTGCCCCCCCGGTTGTCGGATAACACATTTTCAATACCATGGAAGGAAAATGAGAAGGAGGAACTTCCTTTTTGGCTTAAGCATTCCTTTGCATGATTTGCCAGGGGATATCTGAGGTCAACATTTTTAAGGGCTCTGAAGTGTTCAGATATCCTTTCTTTAAGGCATCTGATAGTACTCCCACTGTATACTTTTAAACACTTACAGCGGATAGCATATACCACAAACTTGGTCGAACAGTCTATGTGTTGTAAGATTTTGAATGTAGCTGATCCGTTATACTCAAATTCTTTGATATTATGAACAGAGAACCTACACATGCTACAGTGTCCGCATTTAAAAGACCCTATAATCTGTTTATGCAACCAAGATTGTTCGGTCTTTGTACTTCTGGGATAACTCGGACTAATCATATTACGAATGGTCGTTCCTCTCCTGTAAACAATACCAGGCTTACTACTCAAAAAAGCACCCAGTGTTGGATCAGAGGTTAATAAGTGCCAATGTTTGTTAAGAATATTATAGATCTTGTGAGACTTAGGATGATAGTCCGTTACCAACTTGAGATGTTGGTTCTTACTAGCCATAACATTAGTTTTCTGTTTCAAAGTGTCATTTCTACAGAGTTTCAATGATCTTTGTTTGGCTTGAATGACTACATCCTTATTATAGCCCCTTTCCAGGAATCGCTGTTCCATGTCATTAACACAGCTAATCTGCCACAAAAAGCTCGGTAGCTTTTTGTGGCAGATGAAAAAATTAACAGCAGATTATATAGAAAAAGTACTTCCTGTAACTCCACTCTGTTTGCCACGAGTGCGCATCCAAAGTCACAAGTAAATGCCATACCCTATGGGGAAATGTTCAGGGCCCGGAGAAACAACAGTAGGGACGATGATTTCCTTAGCTGTGTTAATGACATGGAACAGCGATTCCTGGAAAGGGGCTATAATAAGGATGTAGTCATTCAAGCCAAACAAAGATCATTGAAACTCTGTAGAAATGACACTTTGAAACAGAAAACTAATGTTATGGCTAGTAAGAACCAACATCTCAAGTTGGTAACGGACTATCATCCTAAGTCTCACAAGATCTATAATATTCTTAACAAACATTGGCACTTATTAACCTCTGATCCAACACTGGGTGCTTTTTTGAGTAGTAAGCCTGGTATTGTTTACAGGAGAGGAACGACCATTCGTAATATGATTAGTCCGAGTTATCCCAGAAGTACAAAGACCGAACAATCTTGGTTGCATAAACAGATTATAGGGTCTTTTAAATGCGGACACTGTAGCATGTGTAGGTTTTCTGTTCATAATATCAAAGAATTTGAGTATAACGGATCAGCTACATTCAAAATCTTACAACACATACTGTTCGACCAAGTTTGTGGTATATGCTATCCGCTGTAAGTGTTTAAAAGTATACATTGGGAGTACTATCAGATGCCTTAAAGAAAGGATATCTGAACACTTCAGAGCCCTTAAAAATGTTGACCTCAGATATCCCCTGGCAAATCATGCAAAGGAATGCTTAAGCCAAAAAGGAAGTTCCTCCTTCTCATTTTCCTTCCATGGTATTGAAAATGTGTTATCCGACAACCGGGGGGGCAACAGGGAACTCAGGGTCCGCCAATGTGAGGCCAAATGGATTCTAAAATTACGAGCTGTTGAACTAGGGCTTAACATAGATTCAGAGTTACAATATTTTTTGGGCTGTTAGACGGACCTATGATATAACCTCGGAAGCAATATCCGCCGCTTGGTTGTGCTAGTAATCTACCAAAGTAAATACAAAAAGGAATGATTATGGGACATGTATTGTCTGTTGATAGTTTTAAGAACTGTGTATAGGTATGTTGTCTCAACTATATGTCTAACTGATGTGGTTGTCATGTTTGATATCAACTGTCCAATATGTAATGAAACTATCACTCCGTATGAATTCTGTACAGATCACTAATTATCTCTGTGAAGCTATCTTTATTCTATTTTTGAGTCTACAACATAATTTCTCTCCTTATTCTGTGACTTATTCCTCTTTTTTACTCTCTCTCCAATCACGGCATCAATGGAAAGTTATTCCCTTTCCTTTCTCATTTTTCGGCATGTATATGTCCTTTTTAAACGTTCGGGTTTATTAAACAATGTGGCGCAAATTTTGGATGTATCATGCTTTTTGATACAAAATATGGCAAATTTATTGGATTGCCGTGTATTGGCTATGAGATGGACTTATTTAATTTAATGTAATAGTTATTATTGCATTATCAGATCTTAGTAATCCTTGGATGGTTATTTCTGTCCTTTTAAATAGTGGGTGTATTTTTATCAATTCTGTTTTGCATTTAACTTCATATCCATTTTATCCCACGATTAAAATATGCGCTAGTTGGTTACTGTTGAATTATTGCAGTGACCGGTGTATCCCTATCCAAGATGGCGCTACCCTAGGTTCTCAGTAGAATCATGGTTAAGGGTTTTGTAGTCCCTTCTTTATTATTTAGAGCACTCGCGTCTTTTTAATGAAAAGAATAGTTGGGCGCGTTACATGACGCCGGATGGAAGATGGCAGTATTTGACCGTACTCGGTGCCTAGAATACGGAGGTAAGAGCGGAGTCTGGATCTATTATAGGTCTTAGATACTTATTGTTTGAATTTGGACGGCATTAATAAGTCGAACACGTTTTTTTCGAGGTGTTCGCGTGTTGTACCACTATACTACGGTGGAACACTACTTTGCTGAATGGTTAAAGTAAAACAGGGCGTGTTAATTTTCTAACCTTGACAACAACGGGCTGATATACTATGGGAGAGTAAGGTCGGTGATTGTCCTGTAGAGCTGCCTGTGTGTTTGCTATTTGAGTATAACAGATTAACACCATACTCATTGCCTCAAGTATAAAGCTTAAATAAGCATTTTAGTTGTCATGTTTCGAGCTTTTGTAAGGTATATAATTCCGTGTTTGTAATTCCTTCTAGTACCGATTGCTGCCGTTACTAGTAATTAGATGATTATTTTCTTATATTCATATGTACTTTTCTCTTTATTTTATTATATTTTTTGTTTCATAGGCAATAGAAGTTCTTTGATACATACTATCTAGTGTGGTTGGCTGATACAATTGCGGCCACCTTCATGGTTATGTCTGGCTGACGCCATTAATATTTTGAAACTAGGGTGAGTGCTCTACAATACTTGTACTTAGATTTCTTGGGATGATTTTATTAGACACATGGTGTTTAGTGTCTTGGTTACTTCGGTTTATTGACTATATTTTTGACGATTGACACCAGCTGTGGTTTTTCTCTTTTTTCTGTTCCCTTCTATTTTTGAACTATTTTATGTGACGTAGGTGGTTTGGGTATACTGTACACAACTCTTGTCACACTGATATCTAATTCCTCTTTACACTTACACCATTTTGGGCTGCTCTCCCCTGCTTGTTGGGGACCTCTGACTTGTGTGGTTAAGAGGAGTGCAATTAATAATTGTGCTGTATATCTATTCATTACAGCCCTGATGAAGTCTTATGGAATATCATCCTTAGACGAAACACGTGTTGGCTTCTGCTTTTTCGTATGAAAGCTGTTCCTTTATGACCCGATGAATTGGAAATAAACACTTTGGTCTATAAAAGTCAAATATGGACTCGAATTCTTACTGAACATTAAGGTGTTTGCTATTTAAACAAGTCTCCTGAGAATCAATGCCAAAGCCGTGACTTCAAGAGACCTTAATAAGAAGATGCAGTTTGGACAAAGCATTTATTTATTAACATATTAATCTGTGATCTTCGAATTACTTCCATGATTTCAAATTGAAGGTCCTGATATATTCTGTTTGCTCAGGGAACTAATTGTTTTTCTGCTCTATTACCGTCTAGGCACTCTGGACCTTGCTGAACTTCTTTTGGGCCTGACTTCGTCTCCCTTCCAGTCTGCTGCATCATCTGTGCCTGTGCATTATTAAGGAACTGTCCAAGGCCTGTGAAGCATCAAAGACACTCTAAGAAATCTCCCTTGGAGTGAAAGCGTCACTTCCCTGCATCTTCAGGCACCGCAACTAAGTTGACCGCTATGCTGATCTGAGCTTCTCTGAGCTTCAAAGGCTCTGCAACACAGGTGGTGGTTTTCCATAGCTCCAAGGCCTGCCCTCTCACCAAGTTTTTGGCCGGTATCCCTCGTGGGGGCTGTGTAAGAAACTGGCTTTATATATACTTCACCAAAGTGAGGTTCAGTGTGTATAGAGTCCAAGGGCATCCTGCAGCATTTCCACAGAGAAGCAGTCTGGAGCATTGCAACTGATTAGGATACCTGCACGTTACCATCCTCTTAACACCGTTGGGCTAAAGCTCTGCAGTGAATTTTCTTAATATGTAACTATCCTCTAGACCACTTTTTACAATTTAAACAGAGTTTGCTGATAGCACATTGTATTGCTTGTCAGATCAAACTTAGGCTGTCTTTACCAGTTCCAAAGAAAAGTATGGGAAAAAAATGATACTGCAGGGTGGGAGTGCAAAACAGCAGACACAACTGTATCCCTGATGGAAGCTACTCCGGGCACAAGCGCACCAGCTCCACGCTATTTTATTCCTCGAGTGTCCCTTCTGAAACGCGCATGACTTCAAAATGGCGCCTCCCGCCGATCGTCACTGGGGGTCTAAGTCACACCCCAAGGCTTGCCCTGCGTCTGCTTCCTCAGCTTAAAGGCCGCAAAATAGATTGAAACAGCAATCATTAGTTTCAGACCTACATGGAAGGTCCTACATGGACCTACATGACAAGGTCTGGTCATCGACCAGACCTTGATCTTAGCCCTCAACCGACCTGTATCCTGCACACCCTTTCAGGACATTTACCCTGTGAACTTTTCCTCGACCGCTGAGACCTTGCTACCTGACCGATGCCCGGTGGAGCTAACCTGATAGCTATAGGGGAGATGGACTGTGGATTCCCTTCTCGGCCGTCACCTACCCAGCCGGATATTGGACAGACCTTCCTTCGTCTCTCCTGCCGTTATCTTCCCCCTTCCCCCTACACCCTTCCCTCTTACCCCTATCCTACCTGGATCCTGCACACCCTTCAGGACATTTACCCTGTGAACTTTCCCTCGACCGTTGAGACCTTGCTACCTGACCGTTGCCCGGTGGAGCTACCCTGATAGCTATAGGGGAGATGGGCTGTGAATTACCTCCTCGGCCGTCAACCTACCCAGCCGGACATTGGGCAGCCCTTCCTTCGTCTCTCCTGCCGTTATCTCCCTCGTCCCACCTACACCCTTCCCCCTTACCCCTATCCGCCCTATTTATCCTTCCTCCATACTATTTAAATGTGTTTCGTATAACCGATGTAACCTGTAACTATTTTTAACTGTGTAATAATGTGATTCCTAATGTAAAGTGCTCTGATACCCACGGGTCTAGCCAGCGCTTCGTGTCACTGATGTAACGTGTCACTGATGTAACGTGTCACTGATGGAACGTGTCACTGATGGAACGTGTCACTGATGGAACGTGTCACTGATGGAACGTGTCACTGATGGAACGTGTCACTGATGGAACGTGTCACTGATGGAACGTGTCACTGATGGAACGTGTCACTGATGGAACGTGTCACTGATGGAACGTGTCACTGATGGAACGTGTCACTGATGGAACGTGTCACTGATGGAACGTGTCACTGATGGAACGTGTCACTGATGGAACGTGTCACTGATGGAACGTGTCACTGATGGAACGTGTCACTGATGGAACGTGTCACTGATGGAACGTGTCACTGATGGAACGTGTCACTGATGGAACGTGTCACTGATGGAACGTGTCACTGATGGAACGTGTCACTGATGGAACGTGTCACTGATGGAACGTGTCACTGATGGAACGTGTCACTGATGGAACGTGTCACTGATGGAACGTGTCACTGATGGAACGTGTCACTGATGGAACGTGTCACTGATGGAACGTGTCACTGATGGAACGTGTCACTGATGGAACGTGTCACTGATGTAACGATGTAACGTGTCACTGATGTAACGTGTCACTGATGTAACGTGTCACTGATGTAACGTGTCACTGATGTAACGTGTCACTGATGTAACGTGTCACTGATGTAACGTGTCACTGATGTAACGTGTCACTGATGTAACGTGTCACTGATGTAACGTGTCACTGATGTAACGTGTCACTGATGTAACGATGTAACGTGTCACTGATGTAACGTGTCACTGATGTAACGATGTAACGTGTCACTGATGTAACGTGTCACTGATGTAACGATGTAACGTGTCACTGATGTAACGTGTCACTGATGTAACGATGTAACGTGTCACTGATGTAACGTGTCACTGATGTAACGATGTAACGTGTCACTGATGTAACGATGTAACGTGTCACTGATGTAACGTGTCACTGATGTAACGATGTAACGTGTCACTGATGTAACGATGTAACGTGTCACTGAACGTGTCACTGATGTAACGTGTCACTGATGTAACGTGTCACTGATGTAACGTGTCACTGATGTAACGTGTCACTGATGTAACGTGTCACTGATGTAACGTGTCACTGATGTAACGTGTCACTGATGTAACGTGTCACTGATGTAACGTGTCACTGATGTAACGTGTCACTGATGTAACGATGTAACGTGTCACTGATGTAACGATGTAACGTGTCACTGATGTAACGATGTAACGTGTCACTGATGTAACGTGTCACTGATGTAACGTGTCACTGAAAAACTTTGTAATTTCTGTGGAACCTTATGTAAAGCGCTCTGATACCTCCGGGTCTAGCCAGCGCTATATAAAACTCTCAAAATAAAGGGTCTCCAGAGGTAAGCAGAGGCTAAAGTTAGATAGAACCTAACTCTCCAAAGTGGTAGCTTGGTTGAGCAGTAAGGCAGTATCAGAGGACAGTGTTAAGTATTTGATGTACACACTCAGTAAGTAAATGAAGTCACACACTCAAGAACTTAACCTCAGTCCATTTGTATTTGTATCAAGACATACTGTTTTATTTCTAGAACCATGCAAGCCTGGTACAAGTAAGCATAACAATACTTTTCAGTTATAAGATGCTGTTGTTGAATGCTTTGAAAATACAGTAGGACTGTGTACCAATTCGAGTTTACAGGGGTTGCAATGCAATGCACAAACTTAGTTGATTCAGTACATAGGAATCAATAGGCTTTTTAAGAAAAATGCAGTTAATTACTTTTCGGATTACTTTTTCTAACACAGTACTGGATCCTGGATTCAGCACTGAGACATTTCCTGAAAACAGTTGAAAGAATGTGTTTTAGTTAGATGTACGATTTTTAAAGAATATACATGTATTTCAAAAATTGACACTTTTTCACAAAGAACCACCAACGTTATCCTATGGGAGACAATTCAAGTAACAGGTAAGTTACTTCTAAGTTACTTGTCTTATTCAGTGCTGGATACCTAGGTTCAGCACTAGTACCTTTCCTGCAAACATTCGGTTAGATTATTTGTGCGATTTTTAAATAATAATCTTAGTTTTTAAAAGTCGACACTAAAACATTTTGGGAGAAAAAGTGTCAATGTTATCCTATGAGGAAAATCAGGTTATTGGTTTTGAGGTAAGTATTCAGTCTTTGGAGGCAGAGTTCTGGGGTTAGACTCGGGGGTCTCCCAGGGTCAGTGATGCACTGTTGCACCCTCAGCGGCACTAGGGCAGCCGGCTGCAGAGTGTTGAGGCCCAATGTTATCCTATGGAGGATAGGGGGGGCTCCGGTTGGTGGCTGTTAGCAAGCAGGCCACGGGGTTGTGGGAGCAAAGCTCCTACGGTTAAGCCCAGTGCAAGTTGTGGACCAAAGTAGCACCAATGGTGCACCCTCAGTGGCACTAGGGCGGCCGGGTGCAGGGTGCTGTTTTGAGGTCGGGTGCCCTGTTTATTTCAATGGAGATTCTCCGGAACAAAGAAACACTGCAGGTTCGGAGACTAGGATCTTCCAGGAGTGACCACCACTTCGAGGGGTAAATTGGGATGTTGAGGGTTGGTTAGGCACCACTGGGTTGACTACAAAAGGCCGTGGGGCATCTGGTGCAGGGGTGTCTTGGGCTGTCGGATTTTCTTACCTGCTCTGGTCGTGGTTGGGGGGAGGGGGGGGGTTGGATTGAGGCAGCAGGCGTCTTCGGGAGGCTTGAGGCAGGTCAGGGGTCGCCGGATCTCTGGTCAGCATCACTGGGGAGGGGGACCTCCTTGTGGTGTTTTTCCACTCTAGCTCTGGCCGGGTTTGGTGGGTGCAGAGTGGGCTGGATTCGCAGTTCCGGACTGGCACCAGGAGCTGCACTTTAAACACGTCCGGTGTTCACGGGAGAAACAATCTGGAAAGTGAAGGCAGGCAGGTCCTCTGGGGTTTGTGAGGTTATAACTGCTGGCACGCCGGGATTTCGCAGGAGCAGGTTTGAGGGGAGACTGGCTTGTAGGGCTGGGGCCAAGTCAGTGGGCTTCGTCCTCTTGTTGGCTCTGCACGGCTCTTCGTCCTTATCTTTTTTTGTTGTTGCTGGATCTGAAGAGGGAAGGTTCAGGGTGCCCCTAAATTCTAAATTTAGGGGCGTTACAGGTAGGTAAAGGGCAGGGACCAATGGGTCCCTTCCCCTGGGTGGGAACACCCCCTATTCTGCCGCTCTCCAGTGGGAGGGGGGCAGGAGCCTGTCCCTGGTTGGCTGGGTCCTCCCATCCTCAAGATGGCAGGGACTTGAGGTTGTGCTTCACCTCGCCTCCCCCACCTTAGGGGTGGAGTTGGCAGAGGTGGGCACACCTCTCTTCCTCACTTGTTTTTCCCACCAGTTCTCCCGTCCAAAGTGGGGGGTAGAACCAGTGGGGACCAGTTGCTGAAAACAGCAAATTGTCTGGAGAAGCTCACAAAGGCGGTATGCCTTTGAAGCTGCTGCTTCGTGAACCCTGCCCATCCTGGGAGAGGAGGCTTGGCACCTCGTCCCAGGATGTGCATTGTTTCAGGCCCCTGAGAGCAGCAAGCTTTCAACCCAGGCGTCCAGAAACATGTTTGGTGGTGGCAGCCTACGCAGCCACTCAGTCAGGTCACTAGGAGTTGGTCGTATTTTAGAGGGCATCTCTAAGATGCCCTCTGTTGTGCATTTTATATTAAATTCCACACTGGCATCAGTGTGGGTTTAATGTGCTGAGAAGTTCGATATCAAACTTCCCAGTCTTCAGTGTAGCCATTATGGTGCTGTGGAGTTCGTAATGACAAACTCCCAGCACCATATACTCGTTAATGGCAGCACTGCACTTACAATGTCTAAGAATGGACTCAGACACTGTAGGGGTACAGGGCTCATGCACCTGTACCTTCACCACTGGCATAGGGCACCCAGCAAGAGGGGTGACTGATTTATGCCAGGGCAGTGGTTTGTGGGCATGGCACACTTGGATGTGTGCCATATCGACTCTTCACTTCTGCACCAAGGCACTCAGTCTGAAAGGCAGTGTGTGAATGTCAGGGTGCAGGGCCTCTGAGGGTGGCACAATAAGTGCTGCAGCCCTTAGAGGCCTTCTCTGGGTTTAGGCTTCAATGCAGTTTTAGGGAAGGAACATAGGCCCTGGGTACCTGATTAGTAGGAGCCCAAGGCACACTCAGTCAAAGAACATCAGCGATTCAGCAAAACGTTTGGGCATACCATGCAAGAAAGAGGGCACTTTCTCACAGGCTGCAATAACCGAACCCCTGTACACTGTGTCAACTTGCAGTCGCAAAGGCTTGTTGACTTCTTCCCAAGAAGATCTTCGGGCTCCAAGAAGCCCCAACCTCTAGCACCTCCAGTGACCAGAATCTTCAGCCACACCGCATCATGACCTGCATCTTTTGGTGAGCTGCTTGAGGTCCTCTCGCGACTCCAGTGCCTCCCGCCCGTGGGTCCACTTGAGGGTCACCATTTTTCTTTTGGGCTCCCCTGATTGCTCGTGGCCTGCCTGACTCCCCTGCTCTTGGTAAGTCCCCTGGTCCAAACGTTGCTCCTTCAATTCTTGGGTTTATTGCATTTGCCAAAGCTTGTAGGTGCTCGTGCCGGACAATGACCCCTCAGCACTCGACATCCTTCGTGGAACAGCTTGTGCCTGGCTCCTGGTCCTCCTCACCGTCGCCTGGTCTTTACAGCTGCAGAGTCAAGGTCATCGTCCTCCATCCTGCAACACCTGACATCGGAGGGCATTCTTCTTCCAAGTCTCCTGGTCACTCTGTCCTCTCTGCTTGCAGGTACCACTCATCTAGAATCCACCTTTGGATTCTACCTGATGCCTTCTCCTTTAGCAGCAGCACTTCCCTGAAGTCCTCCATTGGGTTCGACGGTGGTTTCCAACACCACTTTACACATATGCACACAGCTTTTCTGGTGTAGGTAACGTGGGTACTAGGGTAGCCACGGGTGTCTTGATTCTCCAACCTTCTGTCTTCCACGGGGTTACTTCAGTGTCCACTGGGAAGGGTCCTTAAGCTTAAAAAATCCAACCACAACTTGCACGTAGAGTTGTACGGAGCACACAGTTGTGTTCCCACGCTGCACACGCTCTCCGTGGGGTCCCTATCTTCTCACCTTGGGTGGTTCCTTGGGGTCCCAACACTTCTTTGTCCTCTCAACCAGGTCTTGACCAGAGTCGTGGTTCTTAGACCACTTTCTTAGTGTATGGTTGCCCCCCGCCACTGTGTAGTTCGTGCTATTGACTGTTTCTTTGCTAAAGTATTGTGTAGATTTCTGGGTAGGAGCTATTTCTATGTGTTAGAGTATTCCATAATAAATACATATTGTTATAAATGCTTTGTGTGGTTCTTTTTCACTTAATCTATACTATAAGATTAGCAGCAACCTCCTGAGGCGGAAAGCCGGGAGTTTTATCTAGAATCATTTTAAAAATTGTTTGTTTGTTTCGAGCTTGCCTGAACCTCTCTCCCCCTCTGGGCCTACCTGCAGTTCCCGCACAGCGTCTCCATCGCTGCCTCGGGTCTGCATTCGCTCCTGACATCACTTCCTGGAACTCCCCGGGAACTCCCCAGGACACACCCACGAGCGCTGGGCACGCCCTCTCCCTTCCTCCTTCTGCCTATAAACAATGTGCCTCCAGCGGACGCGCAGCGGACGAGCGCAGCGGGCGCGCCGATGGCGCGCCAAAGGCGCGCCTAAGGCAAGCCCGTCTGCGCCCGTCCGCGTCCGACTGGGGCTCGGGGCTAGTCACTCTGCCCTTCCTATCCTTGCAACTCAATATTCCTCTGCGGATATTCTCAAACTGCACGCCGCCTGGCCGCTGGCCCCCGCTACATGTTCACAGCTCAACCTCTTGGGGTTAGCTTGTACTCGTCGCTCCTTTCCCGAGTTAGCTGCTCGTTCACACGCCATCGTCCCTTCTATCTCTCCTCACCCTCCCTCCCGGCGTCCGCTTCGTAATCTGGAACTCAAAGTATGTTACCTCAATACTCGCTCATTAGCAAAGCATCAGATTGAAATTTTCCACCTTCTCGACACCGACAGCCCCGACATTTTATTTCTCACCGAAACCTGGTTGCATGACGGCTCCTCCCCTGACGTTCTGGCCGCCATCCCTCTTGGCTACTATATCATTCAAAGCAATCGGGCCTCCGGCAAACCTGGAGGTGGCGTAGCTGCCATCATTAAACATCCTCTCAGGTTTTCTGTCATTACCACCTCTTGCATCCCCCAGGTTGACTGTCTTGTCGTTAGACTAGATTCTTCTGCACCCCCCCTCATTTGCGTCTTAGTTTACCGTCCCCCACAACCTATGCCAGACTTTCCATCCCTGTTTGGAGATCTTCTCTCCCAGATAACTATTAATAACTCCAAAATTCTTGTCCTCGGGGACTTCAACTATTGGCCCCTGGACGAGAAGGAAAGCGCCTGTTCGGCAGCCTTCTCTGAGCTATTGCGCAGCCTTAATTGCTGCCAACATGTTAATGCTGCCACTCATACCAGTGGACATATCCTTGACCAGGTCTGGTCCTCCAATCTTGTGATATCGGCCCTTCTCATCTCGCCATGTGCCTGGTCCGACCATTTCTCTATTGTTTTTTCCCTCAAAATCCTTTCTCCCCCTAGTAATTCCCTTGATTCTAACCACTCAGCCCGTAACTGGAACAAAGCGGACATCGACCACTTCTTTCATTTACTTAGGACCTCCATCCCCTTGGAATCCGACTCTGTGGACACCCATGCTCAGAACCTAAACCTCTGGCTCGAGTCGGCCAGTGACGTGGTCGCTCCCCTCAAACGGATCAAACTTAGACGTCTCCACGACGCACAAAAATGGTTCTCTGAGGACCTAAAAGCCCTAAAACTCGGCCTTAGGCAAGCCGAGCGCCAGTGGCGTAAAAATTACTCCCCCGTAGCAAGGGCAGAGTTCTTGTCCCTTCTTAAAGGCTATAAAGCCGCCATTGCGTCCGCAAAAACTTCACACTTCTCCAATAAAATCATGGAGTCAGCCAATAAAGCTAAAAACATCTTTGCGATCGTCGAGGAACTATCCCATCCTGACAGAGTGTCCATTAAACCCTTCCCTTCCCAGACGCTCTGCGATTCCCTCAACCACTTCTTCATTGAGAAGGTTGCAAAAATTAAAAACGGTATCCAGGCACCGCCCATCCCGTTCCCCTGCCTGTCTCCAGCTCCCCCCTGTGTAGACCCCTCTCTTTCTCCGCACCTTTCACGGATCCCTGTCATCACGGAATTGGAGTTTCCTGCCCTCCTCAGCAAAGTCTCCTCTGGATCCCCCACTGACTGCTGCCCCCCCAAGATCTTATGCAAGGCCTTCTTGGCCTGCCCCGCTCCCCCTTTGGCTCTCCTGAATTCCTCCCTCACCTCTGGCCAAGTTCCCTGCATCTTCAAGACAGCAGAAGTGGTACCTATTTTGAAAAAACCGACTGCGGACCCAACAGTTATGAGTAATTTTCGCCCCATCTCCCTCCTCCCCTATCTTGGAAAGGTTCTCGAGACCCACGTCACTAACATTCTGAGCTCCCATGTCGAGCGTTCCCATTTTCTTGACCCCCAACAAGCCGGATTTAGGCCTGCTCACTCCACCGAGATGGTCATACTCTCCGTTATGGAAGAACTACGAAGAGGAGCCGACTCTAACATCTGCCAGGCCCTGGTTCTCCTGGACTTGTCGGCCGCCTTTGACACGGTCGACCATGCGATCTTGGTCGACCGTGTCAGACAGGCCGGGATCGAGGGTACTGCCCTTGATTGGGTTCGCTCGTTTCTCTCCCGCCGCCAACAAGCGGTTCGTCTGTCACAGTTCTCCGCAGACAAGGTCGATTTGACCTGTGGTGTGCCTCAGGGATCCTCCTTGTCCCCTCTACTTTTCAATCTTTACCTCACTCCCCTGATCAGCTCTCTCCGAGACAAAAATGTATCTGCATTTAATTATGCAGACGACATTCAATTAGTTTTCAATATCGACTCCTCGGACCAGTCAATTACCGATTTTCAAACCACCCTCTGTCACATCAGAAACTGGATGGGGGCTAACCATTTGAAACTGAATCCCGACAAGACCGAACTGGTTCTTGTCGGAGGCCCTTCCAATCCTTGGAACTCTAACTTCTGGCCCATCAGTCTGGGTTCGCCTCCCCGTCCTTCCACCTCGGCAAAAAGTCTGGGAGTCATCATCAGTAATGACCTCTCAATGAAACCTCAGATTAACGCCACTGTCTCTGCCTGTTTTTTTCAGCTGCGTAAAATCCGCAAAATTGCTCGCTTTCTTACTACGGAAGCCCTCACTCTGGCCCTCTTAGCTCTAGTGATTTCCAGAATCGACTACGCCAATTCCCTATATGTAGGCATCCCTGACTATCAGCAAAAGCGCTTGCAACTCGTCCAGAATCAGGCAGCCCGCCTCATTTTCCATCAACCTAGGCACTGTCACACTCGCCCTTTGTTAAAATCCTTGCATTGGCTCCCTGTCTCAGAACGTTGCAAATTCAAGCTGGGGTGCCTCATCTTCAAATCCTTGGCTGGTCTCAGCCCTGTGTTTATTTCTTCTCTCATCCACCCCTATGTTCCTACTCGCAATCTGCGCTCGGCCCATCTGGCCCTCCTCAAAGTTCCCAGAATTAAGCGCAAGAAATGGGGCGGTCTTAGATTTTCGTTTCTCGCCCCGTCTTTTTGGAACATTCTCCCCTTGGATATAAGATTGGCCCCATCTTATCCCCACTTTAGATCTCTTCTCAAGACTCACTTCTTCCGTTTCGCTTATAACTAACTTCTCCCCCTTCTTTTTCTCCCACCCCTTCCTCCCCAGGTAGCTGCTTACCCTAGCGCCAAGAAACCGCATGGTGAACGTCGCGCTTTACAAGTTTCTTTTACATTACAAGTTTCTTTCTTTTACATTACAAGATTGCATTCTGGTAAAACAAGCTGCTTTACACTCCTTCTGGACTAAGCCTGAAGACTACACTCCACAGCTACCTCTTAGAGAGATTTCTAAGGTTGTCTAAGACCTCTTAAATCACCATAGGGTTGTCTGGACTGGTGCAAGGTGCCCACTTACATTAGTAGACATCATATACCAGGCCTGCTTCTCACAGTATGCCAGTAACATTTTCCATATGTGCTCCTTTCTGTCCTACCAGAGTCCCTTCACAGTTCACGAAAGTGTTTGCGGTGGTTTCCCCATCTTCGGAACATGGGGATGCCAGTTTTCTCCTATCTCTATGACCGGCTGTTGAAGGACAGTGAAACTCCTGACATTATTGGGGCTCCCAATTTAATGTGACAATCAGACCGGACTCCTTCATAGAGGCTTCCTTTCATTGGAGCTGTCCTGGTTGTGGTACAATTCGGGGCCTTCACTCTGATGCAACAAGTCCAGGACATTTGGGCTCTGATTCTGATGTCTTGGCCTCCGTCCTGGTTCTCTATAAGAGCAGTCGGAGGGTTCTTGGCCTCCTTCCTAGATCCTACTTGACGATTGCACCAAGTGGCTTACGCTGGCTCTGCAGTGATATCTGAAGTTCATTGGGCCCAGCACCAACAAAACAACATTCCATTCAGTTTTTTAAAGAAACCGCATACAATCTGCAAGGTGGCTACTAGATTGCAATTGGACCATCAGTAGTGCTGTCTGCCCGACCCACAGTTGATGGTGACAAATGTGTCTGCTTGGCAGGGGAGGTAGTCTGGGGGTAAGTGTAGGTCCGAGGACTGTGGCCTCCATTGGAAATCTGTCTTACTATCAGTGTGCTGGAGCTGTTGGCCATTTGTCTGGTGTTGAAGGCCATCCTGCCATCTATCAAGGGGAGGCTGGTGCATGTTCTCACAGACACCAACGTGTTGTGCTATGGCAGAAATAATTGTGGAGTGATGTCATGGGTTGTGTGCCAACAGCCTCTGCTCCTTAAAGCTGGCTGAAGTGTAAGGACATTTTTCTGGTAGTGAACCACTTAGAGAGATACTTGAATGCTAACGCAGGTGAGCTTATTTCAAATTGTGCCTACGCTCAGAAGTGGCCCAGTGCATTTTCCAGCAGTGGCGAGAACCCTGGCTTGATCTTTTTGTAAAGGTTCACTAGGATTCGCATTCCAGCTGGAAGGTAACACAACTCCTATGCTTTCCTGCCATGGCTTCCAAAACAATTAGGAGTGACTGGTCCCAAGTCATCCTAGTTGCTTCAGATAGGGCCACAAGTGTTAATTGGAACTTATGAGCATCTGCCCTCCAATCAGGCTCCCACATGAGAGCATCTCCTGTTGCAGCAGGGAAGGTCTGTAACCTGAGCTTGCACAATCTACACCTCCATGTGTTGACTGAGCCGCGGTTAACAGTATTTATGCCAATGGAAGTGCTGGATTACACCCTTCATTGCAAACATCTGAGTTCCATTACACTGGGTAGTGGAACAGATTTTTGACTGCTTGGAGTCTGCAAGCCATACCCCTTACAAGCTAAACCTTTTGTTTTGGCCCAGCAAATCCATTTTTTATGGGCACTATTAAAGGTTATCTGTTAACCATTTCTACTCTTTGTTCATTCAACTAGCCATTCTTGTTAAAGTTCGGTTATGTTTTACTAAAGGTTTGACACATGTTTGCAATCATACTGTTTGCAAAACGAAAGCGAGACCTGAAGTTGTTTTGGACATTTCTCGTGTGTTAGCCCTTTGTGCTGATACACAGCTGTTGGTTGCTTTTTACGACCTTAAAGGCTGTCTTCCTTATTTGGATCACTTCAACTCATGTAACTGAACTTGAGGAACTGTTTATGCAACTGCCCTACACCACTTTTGTTCTGGACAAACTGGTGCTGTGGACTCTGGTGGCTTTCTTTCCTAAAGTTGTGACTCTTTCACATGGGGAAATCATTGCTCTCCTCTGGTTCTTGGTCCCTGCTTACCCCTCGAAGGAGAGGTTCTATAGATTTGACCTCAAAAGATTTTTAATTGTTCATTAATCGTAGAAAGAACCATTGGGTGGACAAGCAGCTTTTTAGGTCTCGCGAGCCAAAGGCTCGAAGAGACATTTTATATGTGGGCTTCTCAAAGTGCTGCCGTGGCCTAAAGCTACAGTGCACGTGCACGCGCGCAGCGCCATGTGTCTTTCCTCCGTAGCGATCGTAATCACGATCACTTTCACTTTTGCGGGCTCCTCTGTTGCTGACATTCCCCCCTCCCTTCTCGCCCAGCCCTTCTTGTCACCTAGCCGCCCCCTCCCCCCACACGCAGTTCCAAAGCAGGCAGTTCTGGCCATTCATTACGCCATCTCTTCGTCTGTCCCCGGCGATTAAACCCAATTCCTGTCCCTTAATCATCGCTTCTTTCCTCTTATGTATATCACAACCTATTTTTTTTTTTTGTGGCTCAATCTGTTCTCGTCTGTCCCTACCTGGTCCTATGCACACTGTTTTTTTCCCATCCGTGCCTGAGACTGTTTCCCTCACGTGCTAACCACTTCTACACATCACCGCCGCTCTCAGTTTCTAAAACGTCTCGCTCCCCGGAACTTTTTCACTGACTGTCAAAAGGGAAAGAAATTGAAAGTGTCTGGTAGAATAAGGCAATGGACTAGATTACGTATGAGGAGAGCATGCCCCTCGTCGGCCTGTCTCTCCGGCATTATGTCCCATCGAGACTGTCAGCTGTCACTCCCCCACGACACCCCTCAGCTTATCTGTTTATAAAAGCGTCTGCGAGAAGGGACAGCAGGTGCGTGCGTCTGTGTAATCGCGCGCACTTTACCAATGATCACCCGCGGAGGGCGCGCGCGACTCGCTCAAACAAAACTGCTTGATGTATTAACTTTTCCATTGTGTGTGACTACTGACCGCGGCGCAGGTTCAAATCCCAGGATAGTTTTAGGCAATGAGCCCTGTCTGCTAGGGGTGGCTGCTTGGTGGGTCTGAAGGAAAATGTTAGGCACTTGTAAAAATTTAGGTCACAGGGTCGAAATGAGAGCACAAGTTAATATTTACCGATCTGCTGCTGCATTACTCACTGCTGCATGCTGCACAACACTGCTGCACGCCGCACACTGCTGCACGCCGCACAATGCTGCACGCCGCTACACGCCACACACTGCTGCATGCCTCACACTGCTGCACGCCGCACACTGCTGCACGCCGCACACTGCTGCACGCCGCACACTGCTGCACTCCACACACTGCTTTTATGCAAGTTTATGCTACTGATATTGTAAATGACAATGCTTTTTATTTGTTTTAAAACCAAAACATAAATAAAAGGCATTGTAATTTTACAATGCCAATAGCTCAAACTCTTATAAATGCGAGACCTATTGCATTGCAAATGCTTGTTATATGTTCTCCTGGGTGAAGGAAGGTAGAGCTATGCAGAAAAAAAATCGATCTGTGGATAGTAGTCTGCATTAAGATCTTACACATACTGGTCAAAAACTGCCTGCAGAAGGACTGAGGGCTCAATCTTCGAGGGCTAATCGGTTATGACTAAATTGGCATGCGAAGTGCCTAGCCTTGATATTTGCTAGGCTGTGACATGGGCATTGGTGCACATGTTCTCTTCCAGGGGATACTTGGTCTTAAGCACTGAACAGTCCCGCCCATGCGAGTGGACCCAAGAGCATATACAAAAAATGTATGTATATATCTGCATGTATGTGTGTGTGTTGCTAAAAATACATACGTGGTATCCTCAAACATACATATACATGTGTATATATACACATCTAAACATGCAGCCTAGAACCATTTAGCAGGCTAAGATCCCAAAATTGCATTGGATTTTTCATTTAAAATTAACATGTGTCTATATAGCACTAATATAAATCGAACATGCACTCCTTTAGTGTTTTAACATGGCCCTTTATTTTCAAAGATAAAGGTAAGTAATAGCAGGCAATCAGCCCATAGGCTGCATGTAGAAAAAACAGGAATAAAACTGGTGGTGTGCCTCTAAGATCATCAAGGCCTCCTTGCTCCCATCATGCCCCACAATTGATTTAGGTCAGTTCTTTTTTCCAGCTCCTTCTGTGAGGATCCTGGAGCATTGAGTTTTTAGCCTTTCCTGTCAAATAGTTTTTTCTGGAAGTTTTACTCTACTTCACTCAGTCTTTAAGCTGTTTTCTGACCATTTTGGAAAATGTTTCCTGTCAAATGCCAGCATTATTCAATAAATGCCCTTCTTGTGGGAAGAAAATGGCTAAATCGGATCCAAAGTCTGTATTATTTACCATCTGCGCACAATCCTGGTAAATGTCATTATTGCCAATTTTTTGAAGAGGACACTTCGAGACAGATAGGATCAAGCTACATGCCTTGCAGGAGAGGGGAAAGGGATTAACAAGTGGCCTTGGAGGGAGCCATGCTTTCAAAGAGCCCTTCTCTCATGACAAGCACACTGGAGCAGAACAGAGAAGAGAAGACCTGGCTCTGCCTTGCCGTTGACAAAAAGATCTGAGGCAAGTACCTGAGTGTTCTTCGGCGTCGCGTTCGACATCAGAGAAACATAGATGGCATGCAGTGACGTCGAAAGTACCTCTGTCGAAAGGCAAGTCGACGTCGAAGCCCCTTGATGTAGCTGGCTCGGGAAACTTAAGACCTACAAAGCGCAAGTCTATGCCGAAGAGCAGACGTGGGTCGGCGTATAAAAAATCCCCTCCTCATGGGGGGGAGGGGGGGGGGGGGAGTTGTTCCACCCTAACTTTGCATTTTCCATGCAAACAGGGTGGTCCTTAACCCCTTCCCTACTCATGACGGAACCACTCCGTCATGAGCCACGGTCGCGCTGTGCTCATGACGGACTGGTTCCGTCATGCTGCGGCCGTTGGCGGCCGCTCCGCCCACGCGGCGCCTTTTCCCCGCCTGTGCGGGCGTGTAACGTAAGTGGGCGGCGCCGTGACGGAACCA
Organism: Triturus cristatus; assembly: GCF_964204655.1. NCBI lineage: Eukaryota > Metazoa > Chordata > Amphibia > Caudata > Salamandridae > Triturus > Triturus cristatus. The sequence goes on along the minus strand of NC_140582.1, from coordinate 1,066,851,043 downwards.
CTCCGTCATGAGCACAGCTTGCCCATGACTCATGACGGCGTGGTTCCGTCATAAGCACAGCGGCGCCGCGCTCACCGAAAAAAAAACCCCAGCGCTGCGGTGGAATTTGCGCCGCGGTGAAGGGGTTAAAGCTCGCCCTAGTTTTTTTTAGCTAAGGTGGTCTCGGTTTTTCATATTAACTAATCTATTCTTACCTTTTTTCCAAACCATTCAAATCCTCCCCTGAAATGGCCCTACATTCTCTAGACCTCCAAAAGAGTTTTTAAATTCTATCTAGACAGAACCAAAGATCTAAGAAAATCCGACAGTTTGTTAGTAAACTATGGTACTGGCTTTTTATCTTCCAAACAATCCATCTCTAGATGAATAGTCTAATGCATTACATTGTCTTACCAGCTGGCTAATAGACAACTCCCTGGTTAACCAAAAGCTCATTCCACCAGGGGAAAGGCCTCTACTGAGGCCCTCCTCAAGAATGTACCATTTGCAGAGATCTGTAGAGCTGACACATGCCGATTAGTACACAATTTGGTTGCCACTAATGCTTAGACTCTGATACTCGGGCAGATGCTCAATTTTGGCGAGCCTCTTTAAGGAAGCTGTTTGGGTAAATTATCCCTAGAGTGTCTGTGACTATGCTGGTGTTCGTCTGCATGATTGTGGGTATGGGCTTGCTATTTTTGTTCAGTGCTTATGACTATTGAGGAGTATCCCCTGGAAGAGAAGAATAAGTTGCTTACCTGTAACGAAAAGTTTCTTACCTGTCGGTGTAGTTTTGCAGCTTGAAGGTCTTTCTGGATTCACTATGCTGTGCATTATTCCGCGATCTTGTGGTTGGGTCCGGATTCGTAGTCTTTTCTTTGTTTTTTTTTTTTTTTTTTTTTTTTTTTTTTGTAGCCCAGGTGGGCGTCGACGTCCACCATTTGGTGCACCTCCCGTGACGTCGTCGTGCTTCCTGCGGAAGTCCCACCTTTGGGGCGCCATCTTCGGGTTCTTTTTTCCCTGTTTTTTTTTTTTTTTTTTTTAACCCTAGGCGATTGCTTAATCCTTTTGTCCATATTTCTGTACGTATCCACCTATTTGATCCTATCCATTTCACCCCCTCTTCCTCCAGCCTCATCTTCCTGGCGGAGGTGGGTGGGTTCGCTAGTGAATCCAGAAAGACCTTCAAGCTGCAAAACTACACCGACAGGTAAGAAACTTTTCGTTTTGCAGCGTGAATCTTTCTGGATTCACTATGCTGTGCATAGACTTTGTAGCGGTTTTCCTATTTTTGTGGTGGCTGGGTGGAAGATGATCGCTGGTCGTTGAAAATGTGTTGTAGCACCTTCTGTCCGACCTGTGCTTCCTTATTCATTTGAATGTCCACGCAGTAGTGCTTTGTGAACGTGTGCACAGATGCCCAAGTTGCTGCGAGACAGATGTCTTGGATGGGCGTGTTTGCCAGGAAGGCAACTGTGGCCCCCTTCTTCCTTGTGGAGTGAGCTTGTGGCCCCTCCGTTAGCTCCTGTCCAGCCTGTTTGTGACAGAATTGAATAGTGAGGGCAATCCACCTAGCGATGGTGCCCTTGGTCACTGGTCTACCCATGAAGCTGGTAGCAAAGGACACAAACAGCTGCTTCGACTTCCTGAGTTCCTTGGTTCTTTCAATGTAGTGCATCACCGCTCTTCTGGCATCGAGGGTGTGCAGGGCCTTTTCTGCGTTTGTAGTCGGGTTTTGGAAGAAACTCGGTATCTGGATACTCTGATTCATGTGAAACGCCGACACTACCTTGGGCATGAAGTGTGGGTCCGTCCTCAGGACAACCCTGTCCTTGTGAATTTGAATGTAGGGCTCCTGTAGCGTTAGTGCTTGAAGCTCGCTCACTCTGCGTAGTGAGGTTATGGCCACTAGAAAGGCAGTCTTCATCGTCAACATTTGTAGATTGGCCTTGTGAATGGGTTCAAACGGCGCCTTCATGAGCTCCGTCAGAACCACGTTTAAATTCCATGCCGGCGGCGGCAACCTTTTCGGGGGTGCCATTCTTTTGGCTCCCTCCATGAATCTCTTCACCACCTGCGAGCTGAAGAAACTTCCACCCTTCTCACCTCTGGTGTAGGCAACGATCGCTGCTAGGTGCACCCTTAGGGAGCTCGAGCAGAGGTTACTCTTTAGAAGGTGTGTGAGGTACCTCAGCACAGTTGAGTCTCTTGTCATTCTGTTGTGCAGGCCCTTCTTCCTGCACCACACCGTGAATCTCTTCCACTTTGCGCTGTAGCACTTTCTTGTAGTAGGTTTCCTTGCCTCCCGTAGCACTCGCATAGTGCTCTGAGGTAACCTTAGGTGTGCGAACTCTAGGTCTTCAGGAGCCATGCTGCTAGGTTGAGGGTCTCTGGCTCTGGATGCAGGACCTCCCCGTTTTGCATTGAGAGCAGGTCTTTTCTTCTCTCGAACCTGTACGGATTGCCTTGCGCCATTTCTTGAATCTGTGAGAACCATGTCTGCCTCGCCCACTGTGGGGCCACCAGGATCAGAGTCATGTTGCTGGTTCTGCACTTGTCGAGCACTCTGTGCAACAGGGGTATCGGTGGAAAGGCGTAGGCAAATGTCCTCGACCAGCTTATCCATAGGGCATTTCCCTTGGATTGCTGATCTGGTTGCCTGGACGCGAAGCTTTGGCATTTTGCATTGTGGCGTGTTGCAAAAAGGTCTATTGTGGGAGTCCCCCATCTCCGGAAGAGTTTCTCCGTTTCCTGGCCATTGAGCTCCCACTCGTGTGCTGCTGAGGTCTGCCTGCTTAGCCAGTCTGCCTCCACATTGTCCTTCCCCGGTAGGTGAATTGCCAGTAGATCTATCCTGAGAGGTATGGCCCATCTCCAAATCTCCTGAGCTAGGGATGAGAGGGGAAACGACTGTGTCCCCCCTTGTTTGTTGATGTAGAACATCGCCGTGGTGTTGTCTGTCTGTACCAACACCCTCTGCCCGCACAGGTGTCTCTGGAATGCCTTCAGGGCTAGCAGTATCGTTTTCAACTCGAGGTAGTTGATGTGGCGGACCGCGTCTGCCGGAGCCCATAGACCCCTCACTCTGAGGTTGTCCATGTGCGCTCCCCATCCCATCTGCGATGCGTCCGTGGTAATGGTCACTGTTGGGCTTGGTGGTGTCAGGCTTCTCCCTGTTGTTATGTTGTCCCTGTTCCACCAAGTTATCTCCTCCTGCACTGCGTGCGTAACAACCACTAGATCCTCCCAACTTCCGTTTGCTTGTGACCATTGCTGTTGCAGCCATTCCTGGAATGGTCTCATGTGCAGGCGTACATTCGGCACCAGCTGGATACAGGACGCCATCATCCCCATCATCTTGCTCACCGCCCTCACTGTCAGAGCTCGCCCCTTCTGGTAGAGCTGCGTCTCCTTCAGTAGGGCATCTGTCCTCCTTTCGCTGGGCACTACTGTACTGTTGAGGGAGTTGATCTGTGCCCCCAGGAAAATCTTTACCTGTTCCGGTTCCAGCGATGATTTTCCCCAGTGGATGGAAAATCCCAGATTTGTGAGGGTGTCCGTTACGCGTTTTGCGTGCCTCTCGCACTTCTCGCGTGAGTTTGCCTTGACCAGCCAGTTGTCCAAGTATGGGTATACGTGTATGCCCTGCTTTCGTAGGTGTGCCGCTACCGCCGACAGGCATTTTGTAAAGACCCTTGGCGCTGATTTTAATCCGAAGGCCAGGGTTGTGAACTGGTAGTGTTCCTGTTCGATGTTGAATCTTAGAAGGCCCTTGTGCCTTCTGTTTATTGGGATGTGAAGGTAGGCATCCTTGAGGTCTATGGTGACCATGAAGTCCCCTTCTCTTATCTGTGGCAGTACCTCCTGCAGTGAAGTCATTTTGAACCTTTGCGTTCTTATGAACTTGTTTAGGTAACGGAGGTCCAGTATAGGCCTGAGGTCTCCGTCTAGCTTCGGAACCACGAAGTAGTTTGAGTAGACCCCTTTGCTGCGTTCCCCGAACGGCACTGCCTCTATGGCTCCCTTTTGTAGGAGTTTCCGCGTTTCCTCTCTGAGTATTGCCAGTTCTTGGGCAGATCTCTGTCTTCCTTTCGGTTTCCTGTTTGGAGGTCTTTTCTCCAAGTCTACGCAGTATCCGTACTGCACGATGTTCCGTATCCACTTGTCTGTGGTAATGCGCCGCCACTCCTGAAGGTAGAACCTCAGCCTTCCGCCTACTGGTGACGTATGTTCGTAGGCTCTTGAAACTTCTCTTCCCCCTGATGACACTTTTCTGCGCCTCACCCTTGGGGACTTGACGAGGGTAGGCGTCTTCTTGCGTGCTGAGTCACTTCGAGGAGGGCTGATCGCCCCCTCTCCTCCTTTGGCCACGTCCGTTCCCTCTCCCGCGAAAGGACTGGCCCCGAGGTTGATATTGGCAGCCTTGCTTCTGCTGACCTTGACCGTGACCTTCGCCCTGCTGACCTTGTTGGAACGCCTGGTGCGATGTCCCTTGTTGGCTTGCACCCCTACCGTAGGGTCTCCTCGAGGGATTACCTCGTCTCATTCCCCTCAGCTGTAGGGCCCCCATGGACCTCGCTGTCTCGTTTTCCTTCTTGAGCTGGGTGAGCTTTTCGTCCACCGTTGCTCCGAACAGAGTCTCTCCGTTGAAGGGGGTGCCAAGGATGTTGTTCTGCACTTCCGCTTTGAATCCCGAGATTCGTAGCCATGCATGCCTCCTCTCTGTGACCCCTATGGCCATGAGTCTTGCTGAAGTCTCTGCCCCATCCAACGCCGTCTTTATACAGGAGTTGGCGATGTTCTTTCCTTCATCCACCAGGTGAGAGGCTCTCTGGCGGTATTCTTCGGGGAGGTGCTTTACAAGCTCCCCCATCTCATCCCAGTGTTGGTATTGGTGTCTATTGAGGAGTGCATTCGAATTCGCCATGCGCCAGTGCATTGCGGCGTTCCTCTCGACCTTTCTGCCTGTGAGGTCGATCCTCCTGCTCTCTTTATCCGGAGGTGGGCCCGAAGTTGCTGGAACGTTGGCCCTTCTCCTGGCCGTGGAGGCTATGATGGAGTCTGCTGTGACGCTACCCTTGATGTAAGGTGGGTCCAGGGAGGAGTGCTTATATTTCTTCTCTGTCCTGGGTGTGATCGACCGGCAGGTGGCAGGCTCCTTGAAGGCTTCTCTCCCCTGGTTCATCACGCTTTGTAGCATGGGGAGGAACTGACTCCTAGTCTGGATGGGGAGCAGTGTTTCGACTAGAAAATCGGCTTTCGGCCTCTCCTCGTCGAGTTTGACGCCGAAGGCCAGTGCTGCGCTCCTCACCACCATATTGTATACCCCGATGTCGTCGGGTGGCGAAGGCCTCGAGGGGTACGTGTCCACGGGCTCCTCCGGGTTTTCGGTGTCGAGATCGTGCCATTCGACGTCGTTGCTGGTAGATGCCGCCGATTCGAAGAACGACTGTTGGTCTTCTTCCTCGGCTTCTTCCTCATAATAGGGCTCCTCCTCTTCTTCGAGATCCCTTGTCAGCCCTTCGGCGTCGAACTCCTCTTCGGCCTCGACGACGTCCGCCGATGAAACTGTTGGAATCTTGAATTCCTTCATCCTGGCGTCGAACTCCTTCTTCCTTTGAAGGATGTTCTCCATTTCGGCCTCGAGCCGCCTCTTCTTTTTCTCCATTTCGGAGATGCTTTCGGCGTCGACCGCGGGCCTTTTCGATGAAACTTGCGTCGACGTCGAACGTTCTTTCTGCGTCGATCGGCCCGTTTCATGGGATGATTTCGACGACCCTTGCCTTTCGGCGTCTTTCTGCACCTGGGAGTCCTTTTGTAAGGATCCGCTGGGCCTTTTGTCCGAAGTTCCCCCCTTGGACGTCGAAGTTTTCGGCGCCGGGGCTCCCTTCGTGGACTTTGACTCAGTTTTTCTCGAGTCACCCTCGTGTTGTCGAGGTACTTTTTGTTTTGCGCTCGACGATTCTCTTACCTCGTCTTCTTTTTTCTTGTCGGTCTCTACGACCGTGAAGTTTTCGGCTGTCTCGGCGACGTTGTCCTCGTCGTCTGAGGAGAGGCCCAGAGCGTAGAGCGTCGGGGGCTTCCCCTTGCCGTCCATGTTGGCGTTGGCCCTTCTCTGCCGCTCTCTCACCCTGAGTGTCTTCGGCGCGAAGGCTGAGCAGGCGTTGCAGTCGATACTCTGGTGATCGACCGGTAGGCAGAGGTTGCAGACCGGATGCTGGTCTCTCTGCGCGAACTTGTGGTGGCAGTTTGGGCAGAACTTGAATGGCGTCTTGTCCATTTCGCTCAGGGTCTCTGAGCGTGCATTCTCCAGGGCTGTCGAAGAAAAAGGCTCGCTGGTCCTCTTTCTTAGCGCTCCTGATAGAATCAAGAGAAGACATCAGGAATTGAACAGATTTCATCGATGAAACTCGCTTTTCTTCCTTCTTCCTCCGAGTGAATTTCTGGAGCTTCCCGATGTCGATCCAGACCCAACGGCGGAAAAAAGAATCTGAAGATGGCGCCCCAAAGGTGGGACTTCCGCAGGAAGCACGACGACGTCACGGGAGGTGCACCAAATGGTGGACGTCGACGCCCACCTGGGCTACAAAAAAAAAAAAAAAAAAAAAAAAACAAAGAAAAGACTACGAATCCGGACCCAACCACAAGATCGCGGAATAATGCACAGCATAGTGAATCCAGAAAGATTCACGCTGCAAAATCCTAATTCTCTTTCAGGGGTATACTCATTAAAGTCATAAGCAAGCCATTCACCTCCCGGACGAATACTTTTGTTATAGTAGCACTTTATTTCTTCATGATTCCTACAGATTGGTACACCATGAACAAGACCTGACCGAACTGTCAACTGTGGGCATGATGGGAGCAGAGAGGTCTGTTAAATGGTTCTAGGCTGAATGTGTGTGTGTGTATATATACACACACACACACACACACACACACACACACACACATACACGTGTTACCATCCTTGTGGGGACTATGTGTGAACACCTGCCTTGTGGGGACTAACACTTCCCAATGTTTTAAAAATACACCAATAACAGAAAAATGTTGAGAAAAAATTCATAGTACTGGATCCTGCTTCAATTCTGCAAATATGTTGTTATTTAATCACGCGCACAGAACCATCTTTGTGGGGACTTCAACACGTGTTACCATCCTTGCGGGGACTTACTTAATAATTATCATTTGTGATTGAATACATTCGTAATCAAATGGCTAAATGTTATTTTTCAGTGCTGTACCTAAATTAGATGATAGTTTACTCAAATATGAGTCGCTCATTGTGTTCTAGGAGCACACAGAGTATGGATTTTGATGATAACGCATTTTTCAGCAGAAAACAATAGCATATCAAGTGCATGGAAAGGTATTCACAGATACCTAGCCTATTACTGAGTGCTCACAAACTTTAAGGACTATGAAAACAACACAGTTAAATTAATTTAGAGGCCGAAGATCCTGCAATGTGGTCAGGTGGCATAACCAAGTTGCCATCTGACCACCTAGATCTTTTTGATCAACTTCACCAATTAGCATCATGTTCGTATGTCTGTGCGTTAATAGTTCCCAAAGATATGACACAAGAATATAGTAATGTTAGGGAGCTGACAGAGATAGTGTGTGATGATAATCATATTCACTGCATGATTATATTGATGCCAGCTCATCACAGATCTAGTGTTTAATTACTGTTACTTTCAAGTCCCCATAAACGTAGTGCGTAATGATGGTTATGTTGAAGTCATATGACATAGTGTGTCACTAAGGGGATTCCCAAATTGCCACACAGATAGTGTGTGATTATAGTCTTGTTCAAATCCTCCAAAATATTGTGTCTGATTATAGTCATGCCCAGGTCTCCACAGATATTGTGTTTGGTTTTGGTGTATGATGATAGTCATACTACAGTTCATGCAGAAATAGTGCTATTAGAGTAATGCCCTGGTCCCACAGAGATAGTTTGTGATTATAGTTAAGTTCAAAGATAGTATTTGATTGATTAGATGATTATATTGAAGCCTAGGTCCCCACAGATATTGTGTGTGATTATAGGGTTGCCCAGGTCCCCACAAAGGTAGTGTGTGATTATAGGGATGCCCAGGTCCCCACAGAGATAGTGTGTGAGTATAGGGAGGCCCAGGTCCCCACAGAGATAGTGTGTGAGTATAGGGATGCCCAGGTCCCCACAGAGATAGTGTGTGATTATAGGGGTGCCCAGGTCCCCACAGAGATAGTGTGTGAGTATATGGAGGCCCAGGTCCTCACAGAGGTAGTGTGTGAGTATAAGGATGCCCAGGTCCCCACAGAGATATTGTGTGATTATAGGGATGCCCAGGTCCCCACAGAGATAGTGTGTGAGTATAGGGAGGCCCAGGTCCCCACAGAGATAGTGTGTGAGTATAAGGATGCCCAGGTCCCCATAGAGATAGTGTGTGATTATAGGGATGCCCAGGTCCCCAGAGAGATAGTGTGTGAGTATAAGGATGCCCACATCCCCACAGAGATAGTGTGTGAGTATAGGGATGCTTAGGTCCCCACAGAGATAGTGTGTGATTACTTGGATGCCCAGATCCCCACACAGATAGTGTGGGATTTTAATCAGATTCAAGCCCCACATAGAAAGTATTATGATAGTGTTGTTCAAATATTCATTCAGAAATAGTGGCATAACAGTATCTCCCCACATATAGCATTTAAATATAGTCACTCTCAAGGCCCCATAAACACAGTATGTGATTATATTCATGTGCAAGTCCCTTCACAGATGGTGTGCGATTATTTTTGTTCACATCTCTGCAGAGATCGTGAGTGATTACAGTCATGTTCAAGTCCCCATATTGATAGTGTTATGATAGTAATGTTGAAGTTCCTGGGGAGAAGGTGTATTATAATTGCCATGCACAGGTAACCTACAGAGTAGTCTGTGATTAGAGTGATTTCCAGGTGCCTGCACAGATAGTTTGTGATTAAATTCATGCTCTTCTGATGCAAAGATATTGTGTGATTTTAGTGAAGCCCAGGTCCCCAAAGCGATAGTGTGTGATAATAGGGATGTCCACATGCCCCACAGAAATAGTGATTGTAGACTTGTAGAGAAAGTGTGTGATAACTGTCGAGTTCTAGTCCCTCTAGAGACAGTATTTTATGATAGACATGATGCTGTGCCTGCAGAGATGGCATGAGATGACAGTCATATTTATGTCTCCACAAATTGAATGTATATTGATGCCCAGGTCCCCACAAAGATAGTGTGAAATTATAGACATACCCTGGTCCCCATATCGATAGTGTGTGATGATATGAATTCCCAGGTCCCCACAGAGATAGTGTGTAATTGTAGAGATGTTCAGTTCCCCACAGAGTTGGTGTATGTTTACAGTAGTCCCACAGTCTCCGCAGAAATAGTGTGTGATGATAGTCTTGTTCACTACCCCACAAAGATAGTATTCGATTGATTATTGTGATGCAGAGGACACCACAGAGATAGTGTGTAATTATAGTCATGTTCAAGTCCCCACAGAGATAGTGTGTGAACACAGTGATGTTCAAGTACATACAGTGATTGTGTGACTATAGTCCTATTCAAGTCTCCACAGTGATGTGTGCGATTATAGTTATTTTGAAGACCCAGAAGAAATAGATAGTATTAGTCTGGTGGCCTAGTAAACTAATATATCCACTTAAGGGATTTGTGTTTGAACACACACACACGTTTGAATCCTAGTGTCCCACTTAGAATTTCATTACAAGACCGGAGGCTACCATTATGCATATTACTTTTAATGCGTCACCAAGCAGCCGCATACATCATAAAGAAGAAAGGTTCCAGAATAGAACAACAAGAAAACATTGTTCGTGAGGACATAACAATCAGCCTCTTTTAAATGCGGCTCCAAGCAGATAAGTCAATCTTTACTACCTCTCTTATCTTTGTTGTTTCTCAATTGCTACTTTATTGACATTTATCTTGTATTTATATGCAATGTTCGTATTACTCAATTGTTAGATGATTGATTCTCTGTAGTTACGATCTTTGTACACCCACAATGGGCTAATTTTCACTCGTTTTTGGGATCCCTCCCTTCCCCTTCCCCTCCTGCCGGTCTACCAAGTTCCGATTATGGTCCTTGGTCCTTTCCCACCCTCTTACCCTTTTTGAAGCTGTCCCCATGCTTCATCCACTCTCCGGTTTTCTCCGCTTTTTTATTTACATTGCCGTCTTATCCCCTACGCCTCCGATCTTATGCGCTCTGGAAATAAACTTCTTTTTCAGGGTTAATCAGATACTCGAGTACTGGAGAGCGTTCTCGCTCGTATTTGTTTCGTTTAATCCCCGAGCCCGGCTCCCATAACTAAGCAAACGGAGGAGACTACCTTGGCAACACACGCGCAACGTCCGCGTGTTGCCAAGGCACTTTCCTCTAATTTTTCAAGCGCATAGCAACGAGCTCGAGCAGAACATTGTATTGCTCGTTATCTACAACGTCGGATTAACTCTCCTGACCCTTCAAACCGCAATATTCGCCATACCTTTATTATTTGGATCAGATTAATCCTTTGAGTAAGGCAAATCTGAATATTACAATATTTTGATAATGGCAAATCTCAATATTACAATATTATTTTGATCGAATTTACCCCTTGAGAAAGGCAGATCCTATATTTATCTCCCTCATTTAACATAAAACATAAAAAAAAAGAAGTCTAGTTTAATTTAATCTTATTAAAAAAAATATATAAATATATATATATATATATATATATATATATATATATATATATATATATATTATATATATAAAAAAAATAATAATAATTTTATATTAGTGATCCTAATTACAAGGGATCTGTTATTTCTTAATTTGTGTTTTACTCTCCCCTATTTAACATGTCTGATCTAGACTCGGATGAGGCTACCGCCCCCATCCCTAATATTGAAAATGAGGCAATCAAAAATATGATTCACGACGAAATGAGATCCTGTATGTTGTCTACTTTATCAAAAGTTATTACTTCAAAAAGATAACTCCCCACCGAGGAGAATGAAATTCAACATCCTTTTGCTGATGACGATCTCATTGAGATACGGGGAAAAAGATCTAAAAAGATTAAAAATATTGATTCTATCCCCAGGAGCACGATGGGAGGTCTCAGCACCTCAAAGTTTTCGGGAGGTCTTCGCACCTCAAATACTTCAGGTGTCCCTAGCGGCACAACTCTTAAAGGTGTCCCTTGCGGCACAAAATATATGGGTGTCCCTAGCGGCACAAATTATCGAAGTGCTCACATAATTGATACACATCTTGACCAAGATGATGACGATGACTTTAACGATGATGATGCCTCCGATTTTCCTGACGAATATATCCTCGATCTAGATGAATAGGATGAGGATTTTAATTCTCTAGCCTTAGATGATGATCTGCCTTCCTCTTCAAAGGACACCATGTTAGACCCTTTAGGCGGAGAGATGTTTTCTCCCCTTAATATTAAGCACCCAAGAAGCAACGAGTGGTTCCCACAAGAACATGTTAGTAAATTCATAACTAAATGGTTAAGGAACACTCTGGAAAGGGACACACGAAACTTGCTAAGATCTGAAGGCTCTAGACCCTTTATCGAGGATAAAGTCTGCTAAACACCAAATCTCGACCCAGAACTAATCAAATACCTTTTTAAACTCAGGCGAGATCCAAGGAAAGGCATGGAAAGATCCTTTAAAATCTGCCAGGATCGTTTATTAGACGTGCTCGGTCTTCTGGCTAAAATCATCGACGCCGCAGAAGATAGCCACCTCAATGGCTCAACATTAAATACTGAGGTAATCCGAGGTTGGAGCCAAAGGGCACTGGTTTTCTTGGGCAATGCCAATACCAGCATCATTTCAGAGAGAAGGAGAATTGTTCTCACAAAAATTAGTCCTAAATTGAGCGACCTAGCGGATAAGGAAACCCCTAACAACCCTAAAGGTCTATTATTTGGCGAAGACATGATCAAGACCTTGAGTAAATACGTCTCTACCTTTACCGCTCTTGACAAAGCGAACCAAAACATGAAAAGAGTTTTCAACAACTACAACCTTTTTGGCAGGGCCGGAAGAAGAGGCCAGTCTTCCGGCCGTTTCAACCGAAGGCCATACTCCAGGTCCAGGGGTTACGGTGGAAGAGGCTACCAACCCTCAAACATTCCTCAATTATACCCCCCAAGAGGGAGAGGATTTCGCTCAAGAAATTTCAGAGGAAGAGGAACATCCAGTGACTTCAACCCTCAAGGTGAGTACTACTATTCCTCCCAACTCCCCTTCCCCCTCTCCAAAAGTAGGAGGCAGATTGAAACATTTCGCTCACAATTGGAATCTAATTACCCAAGACCCTTGGGTCCTGAGTACGGTGGTTGGGTTTATGATAGACTTCATAGATACCCCGACTCAATTTTCTCTACCGAAAAGCATCCCCTTATCCTTAGATCAAGAAAAAATTATAGAAGAAGAGATCTCCTCGATGCTTCTGAAAGGAGCGATAGTAGAAGTCCCCTTCCATTTGATGAGATTTGTGAGCACACTTTTCTTAGTAAAGAAAAAGGACAAGGGTTGGAGACCCATTATAAACTTAAAGGAACTCAACAAATTCCTTGTGTACAGACACTTCAAGATGGAGGAAATCCATCTTTTGAGAGATCTACTTCTAGAAGGAGATTGGCTAGTCAAATTAGATCTCAAAGATGCTTATTTTACAATTCCGATGGCCAAATCCCATCAACCCTTTCTCCAATTTATATGGAAAAATCATCTTTTCCAATTCCAAGCTCTTCCCTTCGGCCTCTCCTCAGCCCCTTGGTGTTTCACCAAGGTGATGAGGGCAGTCGCCTCATGCATACGGGAAACGGGCATCCGCCTTATCATATACCTGGACGATATCCTCATCCTGTCTCAGGATCATTCTCAAATTATTCAAGACATGAACTTTGTAATAAACCTCTTAGAAACTCTGGGTTTTATAATAAACAGAGAAAAGTCAATTCTTTCCCCCTCAAAAAAATTAGAATTTCTGGGTTTCACCGTCGACACTACAAATTGTCTCCTCCTCCTTCCCTCCAAGAAAATTTCAAAAATAAGAAAAGTAATAAGACACGTTCTCAAACAAAAGGATTTATCCTTAAGGGAACTAGCCAGACTTCTCGGTCTCCTTTCCTCTTCTATTCAGGCTATCTTCCCAGGCCCTCTAAACTAATGAGCCCTCCAAAGGATAAAAGGGAATGCTCTAAGAGCAGGTCTATGGTACGGAGATCGAATCTCGCTGAACCAAGATGCCATTCTGGAACTCAATTGGTGGTTAGACAACCTAGACACTTGGAATGGACGAGCGATCTTTGGGTCAACCCCAGATTTTGTCTTAGAATCGGATGCCAGTCTTCACGGCTGGGGTGCATGTTTCCTGGATCAGAACACAGGTGGAGTGTGGTCTCAGGTAGAATCTTCCCTCCATATAAACTTCCTAGAGCTCACTGCCGGTCTCTATGCTCTTATGAGCTTCAAAAAATTTCTGCAAGGAAGATCTGTTGTCCTAAAGATGGACAACATGTCTGCTGTCGCCTACATAAACCGTCTTGGTGGTACAAAATCCTCAGATCTTTCGAACCTAGCGAAGAAACTTTGGATGTTCTGTCTAGAACACAAGATCTCCCTAAGAGCAGAATATCTCCCAGGAAAGTCGAATCTATATGCCGATTGGAACTCAAGGTTCCTCCTAGATCACAGCGACTGGAAGCTCAACACCTCTGTTTTCAATTCTCTCGACAATTTCTGGGGTCCTTTCCAAATAGACCTCTTTGCGAGCAGACTATCTTTCCAACTAATGAATTACTACAGCTGGATGCCCGACCCGGGTGCTCTAGCAGTGAACGCATTTCTCCAATGCTGGAAAGGGATCAACACCTATGCCTTTCCCCCTTTCGCAATGATACAGAGAGTCCTTCAGAAGGTCAGATTTCAACAAGCTTCAATCGTCCTAGTGACTCCCTTCTGGCCATCCCAAGCTTGGTTTCCCACTACCCTAGAACTCTCTTGCGACCTTCCCTTCCTAATTCCCCCCCTCGCAGATCTCCTCTCAGACGTGGACGGTCACATTCACCCTCTAGTCCTATCAGGGAATTTGAACCTTCTTGCCTGGAGAGTGTCAGGAGATCCAATCATCTCTCAGGACTTTCATCAACAGCTTCGACTCTCCTCAGCGAGTCTTGGGCTCCCGGTACACACTACCGGTATAACAACATCTGGAAGGTTTGGTTACGTTGGTGCTTGGAAAGGAACCTGGATCCCGTGGAGGCTCCTATCGTTCACATAGTTAATTTCCTAGTCGTTCAATTCGAAAGAGGCCTTAGTTATAGATCGATTAATTGCTATAGATCAGCAATCTCCGCAGGCCATGCTCTCATTAAAGGTAAAACAATAGGCAAAAACAACATTGTCTGTCGAGTCCTCAAAAGTATCAGACTTAGAAGACCTCCTAAACCTAGATACCAATCCCTTTGGGATGTCAATACTATTCTTGACCTCTTCTCTAGTTGGCCAGACAATAACCTTTTGAATAGAAAGAACCTCTCAATCAAACTAGCCACTCTACTTTGCTTAGTTTCTTGCCGTAGAGTTTCTGATGTTAAGGCTCTTGATATTTCATATAGATCCTATGACATGTTTGGTGTCAATTTCGATTTGTATAAAAGAACAAAAACTATGTCTGACTCTATCTTTTACCCCAGATTTGACCTTTACCCTAAACTTTGTGTTGTTAACTGTATGAAGGAATATGACCTTAGAATGAATTCTCTCCGTCCTTCTGGTGAGAATCAATTACTCATCTCCTTCGTTAAACCTCACCTAGGTATTAGCTCTGCTTCTATCGCTAGATGGGTTAAAATCGTTATGAATCTAGCAGGTATTGATCTAAATATTTTTAAACCTCACTCTATCAGAGGCGCAATGGCCAGCAAATCCTTCTACTCAGGTGGTAAGTTGAATGATATTCTTAAAGCTGCTGATTGGTCTAATTCTACTACTTTTGCTAAGTATTACTGTAAACCAATCTCTCATATGTCTGATGTTGTACTACATAGCTACCAACATGCATAATGGTAGCCTCCGGTCTTGTAATGAAATTGCGATTCTCCGATTACCATGACTAGAGAATCTAGATTTCATTAAAGACACGGAGGCTAACATTATCCCTCCCACCCTTCCCTGGGTGGTTGATTTAAAACTGAAATTATATTGTTATTCCATTGTATCACATTTATACTGGTTTTGCTCTATGTCTATTTGCATAAATTATTTCTGCTGTTCACTTGTTTTCTCTTTCAAAGATTTATACTATTCTTTCTTATAATTTTCTTTTCTTTGCAGATAATCCATCATAAACTTCACGATCTTCATTTTTTGGAGAAGTTCCTTCTTCGTTTCTGGAGTTCTCTCTTTGTTTGTAATATCTCCTTGACTACCTAAAGAATCAACATGGAATCTATAGTTTTTTGGACTTATTCTTCTTTATTCCACATTTTAAAAGAGGCTGATTGTTATGTCCTCACGACCAATGTTTTCTTGTTGTTCTATTCTGGAACCTTTCTTCTTTATGATGAATGCGGCTGCTTGGTGACGCATTAAAAGTAATATGCATAATGTTAGCCTCCGTGTCTTTAATGAAATCTAGATTCTCTAGTCATGGTAAAATGAGCACCCTTGACTTGGGTAACAAAAATCTATTGTTATTTAGCACCAAGACACCCCCAGGCATGAGTGTGTGCTTTATAAATATACATCGGATGATGTGATGTGATAATAGTGGTATTCAAGTCCCCGTGGGAGCTAGATTGGAATAATCCCACTTCAAATGCAGCAATAACTGAATTGAACTGTTTTCATCCCTGAAGGTCCAAACTTCCCTATAAATCTAAACATCTGAGTTCTCATTCTCTTTTCTAGTCACCACCTTATCTACTAGTCTCCATATTGAAGACAAAACAACATTTCTGATTGTAACAACCTCCCAGCACTAATTCTTTCTGACCCTGTTGGTTATATTACATTGTAGAAATAGCTTTAAGGACTGGCACATCTTTGTTATTTTTGTGTCTAGAATTCGGGAACATAATGGGCATCTCCTCCCAAAGCTCTTTCTCCTCTCAGAGTGTTTCTTCTAACTGCGCTTGGGGCTCCTTCGAGCTACCTTGGCTCAAACTCCATAAACTATTGTATGTACATACATAAACTTTATTCAAAAAGATTAAAACATTTGCTGTGTTTGGGAGCACAAGTTCTATAAGTGGAACATACAGCTGTATTTCCAGAGCGAGCCTGATTGTCATTTTGTGCAAGACTATAAAACAACCACATTGACAGTGGCATAGTATGACTGCCTTTTAATGGGAATAGAGACAAAATCAAAATGTACCCTTTAATAAAGTTGAAAAATCAATTTGGGAGCCAAGTTTCATATTTGGGTGCTATACAGGAGTTCTTAAACACTGCCTTCTTCAAGAAAAAAGCACATTCCCAGAATTGCCCATGTTAACTACAAGAGTCTTCAACAGCATTGATGAGTCAAACAAATTGAGTTCCTAAACTGAGCTGGTATAGTTGTGTAAGAGTAGACAATTTCACCTTAGCCTACATACAGCTGTCTTTTTCATGTGACTAAACAACTCAAAATATGCCCCCTTAATTATAGGAGTCTTCCACAATGTCACCATAAACCTGTTTAAGGAGTCCAAATGTTATGTCAGTGTGTGTAGGGCATACAACTAGGCTTCCTCAAAGGGGATAGTAAACCCTCTCTTCAGGAACAGAGAAAGGCAAACAGACGTTTTTGTGGGAAATTAAACCATAACATGTGACCCTGTTAAAGATAGGAGTCCTTCACTAAACTGAAATGAAAATAGTCCAGCAAGATCTGAATCATATGATTTTGATAAAAAGAATATCCAGTGCTTAAGAGCATTCTTCACTAATTTTGATGGGCAGCTCTCTCATAAATGTACCGACTGTTTGGTGGTGGGTGTGTGGTGGGTGATGGGCTGAGAGCAGGGTGGTGTGTTTATTTTCTTGAGTGATGCATCAGACCCTACAATAATGGTTTTAGTCCACGGCGTATTGTAGGAAGCCATGCTAGCCATTGCAGAATGAAGATAATGTTTGTTATACTGTGGGCATCTGTTGTGCCACTAAACCACAAAAGGGGCAATAGGGGTTTACAACAAGCCATGAAACAAGAGACACATTGGAGCACACAGAGGGGTATATACCATCTGCAACAAACCATGAGTTTGCACTTGCCATCTTCTGATACCTCAGGTGATGGAGGGAGGGTACTTAAGAACCAGAAGACTTCTTTACCAACTCTTCAGAAATAGCAAGGAGGGATCCATACCCTCCTACAGAGCTGATGGAAGGGCCTTCACCATGCATCTGGAGTGTGAATCACCTAACCACTATGAGGAGCAGCCTCTGATTTCCCATCTGCTGTGAATAAAAAAACTGAGATTTAGAGCCTGCTATAAAATAAAACATGGGATTCAGAGCATTAATTGATTTGGAGCAGGTTTTCTTACCACCTGCAATGTATGAAAAGAGCACAGGGTTCTAATGGACAGGAACATCGCCATTCTTTTTGGGTGATGGTGTGCAGGGTCTTTGCCTGTTCTGCCTGTGACAGGCTTCTCTCACAAGTGCCGCTCTAACACTCTGTGATGATGCCTCTGGATTTAGCACAGGTGATGGGGACTGTAGAGAGTGGTGCCTGTAGAGGACTGGCAGGGGCTTGACTCGGTCACGTCATCAGTCCACTGGTGTACTCTTAGCCCGAACCAAGTTGCCATATCCGGTGAGACAAAAGTTACTTAAAATGGATAACCACCCAAAAAATACAATCTGCAAAATGTGTTATTCCTATATTTGGTAATTAACCTAGATTAGGCTTGCATAACATTTGTTCCCTTTAAACAGCAGAGAGGTGCACTGGTGCATAAAGGTTTAATGGCCAAACTATATCCTGCAACACAAATCATAAAGAGTGCACTCAAAAAAACATATGAACACCTCTGAAGTTTAAAGATCTGTACCTGCAGCAAACGAAAAGTTATAAAAATAAATCATGGCCTATTCCATCTTGCTGTGTGTAGCCTTCCCATGATTTACTGGAAGTTTTGACATAAAGGCCAAATTTTTAATTCCTCTCTATGGTGAGGCCTGTGAGGAGAATGTTGGCAATTTGGTGGATGCTGCTTTGCTTACTGTAAAGCGCATCATACATTGTACGCCCATCTCCTTCATATCTAAAAGGTTGGTTAAACTGTTCAAAGCTGAGCCAGTGGATGTTTCACTTGCATATCTGCTGACTCTTTGTCATTACGAATGCACTGAGTCATTTCAGAGAGCATGTCTAGGAGAATGTGAAGTGCCTCTAGTGTGCTGTGTCATTGAGCTTACTAGTCTACCTTATGTGTGTGATGTAGCAGCCCCTACAAGTTGTCCCTGATCATAATGAGTGCAAATGTGCTTTTAAATTGTGTACCAAAGGTAGCTAGGAGTGTTATTTGGTCAGCTCCTGCATTCAGTTAGCAGGTTATTGGGCCTCGTCCTGAGAAGTGGCAGCTGTATGCTCTTCTGCTGTGAGGTGTTGTGACCTCCAGTTGTCCTGAGCATCTGACAACCCCACTGCCTCAACACTCTCCTCCACCTCCCCCATACCTTCATGTAGAAATGGGATTATATGCCCATGAGGAATCTGAACTTGAACCTCTACAGATGTTTCAATGGACACTGTATTGTTTGCTGTAGAGAGGCCGCTACCAGCAAAGGCAGAGCTCTGAACAGTGGCTTAGGCTGTGTGGTTTCTGTTGGTACAACACTCGTAGGTGTTGCTGAGTTGACTATGGTGGAAGTCATGGAGGTGGTGGACTGATGGCCTCTAAGGTATGAGTGATGGTAGGTACAGAGGCAGCAGTGGTGCTTGCCATAGGTGTGGTCCTGATGGTTAGCACTGATGGAGCAATTTCAATTGGCACAGTAGTGCACATCTACACATCATGTAATGTTGGCACCTATGGCTAGTGGTACTCAGGAACAAGCATTATATGAAATTCATTGAAAGGGTGTGCATATACGGATGCCTAGGGTTTGTGCTGACGAGCAGATCTTTTAATATGTCTAACATTCCTTTATACTGTTGTTCTGCACAACACCAGTGGCAATCTGTTGCATACCAATGTTGGATTGTGTGATTTTACTGTGAAACCTGTAAGATTTTGTCACTGCCTGTTATGAAACAGAAACCTGCATGCCAGTTCACTTAGAGACAAGGTATCTGTTCTCTGGCATCTTCTAACATATTTTACCACTGACAAATTACACAGACGCTGCCTCCTGGGTATCCTGAAGCACTAATCACAGGTGTTGTGGAACGTGGATTGCAGTATAAAGTAATGAGTCACAAACTGATTTTCCCTTTCCAGAGTTCTTGCTAATTGTACATATGTGCTATGTTTCAAGTATTGGCATCCCAATCTTTCATTATGGGCTATTGGTATATGGAGGTTAGCATGCACCTTCTCTTCTCACAGTTTCAGATACATGTGGTTGTGGGTCCTCCACTTTGGCCATGATCTCCTGTTTATGCTCAACAACAACATCTCGCAGCATGACAATGTGGTCCACATGGTGTGTGGTGCTTTACAATTTCATTGGTCAACACCTCAAGCTGTGGATTGGAGAACTTGCATTTTCTGGCCTGAAGGGATCCACAGTGAAACTCTAGTTGGCTTAGATAAGACCATAAGACCATGATTGATTCTTGTACTGAAAGGATATGGATCCTGCTGACAGCATTGCCAGTTGGCTCCTGGTTTACAAATGGCTAACTTATTACTGTTGCGTGTAACAATAGGGAGAGAGAGGACTAGTTAGCTAGTCCGAGTCCCCGAGGGTTTATATGTGATTAAACAAAGAGGACTAGCTTAAGTTGACCAGAGTGTTACAGTACTCAAATTTAGTTCTGTCACAGGCACCTTGTTGGTGTATTCATGAAGCCCTCACCCACCAACCTAGTTGGTGGCATGCTTCATCATCGGGCCCACCCAGTGACACCTAGTATGTCCCGGGTGTGCTACGACGCCTGATTACAGCGGAGCTGGTATATTGCTGAGAGTGCAGTGAGGTTGGGTGAGTTGTGATTTAAAACGGCTTGGTGGTGGTCCCAGTACCCGAGGGTAAATTAAATTTTAATAACTGGGCCGTCACCAGCGGTTAAAAGTAAGGCTACAGGACGCGTGAGGGTGGCGAGTTACTGCCCCCTGCGTCCTTCAGATGGTCGACATGTTTCAGCCAGTGCCTTAGAGTGTTCTGGCTTTCCTCAGGACCGTTTTTTAAAAAAAGGTGTGGTGAAATAAAACAGACTTAGTGTTGTGGTACAGACTATGTGATACACTCACTAAGGCGTTTTTCTATATGTGAGAGGGTAATTCCAGCAGCCCATTCTGGCCTATGGAGAGCAGGTAGCCTTCAATAGTGAAAAACGAAAATGGCTGTAATTCACTATTAAGACATGCCACACACATCAGGGCATGTCCTACCTTATGCCTACAATGCACCCTGCCCTTGGGCCTACCAGAGGGGTGACTAATATGTAGTTAAGGGAAGGTTTAGGGACTGGCAAGTGGGGCACTTGCGCAGTCAGCGCGACGGTACCAGGCCGCGCGCAGGTTCTGCAGTGGCAGACCCTAGACACATTTTACTAAGCCGCTTCTGTGGGTGGCACAACCAGTGCTGCAGGCCCACCAGCAGCATTTGTATTTACAAGCCCTGGCACTCCTGGTGCACTTTACTAGGGGCTGACAGTAAACCAAATGAACCAATCATGGACACCAATCAATGTATACACTTTTCAAAGGGAGCACTTGCACTGTGGCACTGATCAGCAGTGGCACAGTGCTCTGAGCAGCCAACACCAACAAAACACAATGAGGCACATCAGCAAAAAGTGGAAGGGAAACACACGCCAAGGTGCCAGGTCTAACAGCACATGATGCCATGGGCACCTTGCATCTGACTAACTTGTTTCTCAATCAGGGATGTGATATTTGTCACTCTAGGATAAGGAGTCATGGAATTTTTGTGTAAAGTCCAAAGATTACATATTACTAGTGACGCATCAGTCCTCAAAGATTAGAATGAGAAGAAGCATTTCATAGATTGTACATCAGCATATTGTCAACTGCCACTTATACTACAGCTGAGGGATGTCTGACGTTACATCACATTTAGGGGTGGGCGACAATTTCCGTTCCGCTCCCGGAAATTGCGACAATTCGACATTTCCGCGTTCCGACCGGAACGCGGAAATGCCGAATTGTCGCAATTTCCGGGAGGGAACGGAAATTGTTGCCTGGCCAAGCACTTGCAGATATAAATAAAGCAGGTGCCCGAGTTGAAGCTCAAATTCAGTAACGCATTCATCGGCACAATACATTCGGGAGCTAGGTCGAGGCTGGGCAGGTGTGCTGTTCTCCCCATATCGACCGTCAAAAACTAGCTGTGGTGACGGTCCTTACCTGTCGCGCAATCCCCGTGTAGTTCCTGACACCAGCTGCTCTGATCGGTCTCTGGCCCGCGGCGTCTCTGGCCCACGGGCGGCATGTGAACTGCATGGAAGCCCCGCCCCACACACCAGCGGTGGGCAACATCTTCCGCCCTTTCCCCCACTACGATGGACAGCTGACTCGAGGGACCCGCAACCTGTAGCGGGCGGCAGCGGCAGGCCGGAAGCACCAATTTCCGCGATCACGGAAATATCGCGTGATCGCGGAAATTGCTTGCATTCTCGCGAGAATTGGCGGAAGTGCCTTCCGCCAATTCCGCCCACCCCTAATCACATTCCATTGTAACGCATGCCTTTACCACATACGCGATACAGTGCAAATGCCATTACAACTTGAACCTTTATCACACATATTTTTTCAGACAATATGCCTTTACCAAGCATGCCTTTACAACAAAATATGTTGTAAAAGCATGTATGATAAAAGCATGCACATAGTAAAGATTTCCCTGACCCCTACCTTAAACCCTAAACCCTGTCCCTGGCACACCCCACCACCGGCCCCCAACCTTGCTAAAGAAAATACCCTTCCCTAAACCCTGAAATTCTACCCCAACAGAACTCTCCCTGGCCCCCAGCCCTTTCCCTGCCCTAAAACCCTACCCCTGCGCAGCCCTCCAGCCCCCAGCCCTTTCCCTACCATAAACCCTAAATCCCTACCCCTGCTTGACCTCCCCCGGCCCCAGCCCTTTGCCTACCCTAAACCACTACCCCTGCATGACCCCCCCGGCCCTGTGTCCTTTCCCAAACCTAAACCCTAAAACACTACCCCTGCGTGACCTCCCCTGCACCCCAGCCCCTAAAATAAAAGCCCTCTGCCCCAGGACCAATCACACTCACCTCTCTCCTCGTGACTCGTGCAGGCAGCTCATCAGAGGGGGTGGTGCACATTATAATGAGGAAGAGTCTCTCCGTCTCTATCAACATGGATTGCCTACCAACAGGGCTGTTTCTACGCATTTGTATCTATTTTTTACTACACATATGCCTTTACCATACATACCTTTACCACATTATTTGTTGTAAAGGCATGCGTGGTAAAAGCATATGTGTAGTAAAAAAATGCATAATAAAGTCTACACGTTGTAATGACGCATACATTGTAACGCTTGCATTGTAATGGCATGCATGGAAACAGCTGCGTTGTAAAGTTTGTTTCCCACTGCTGAGCATCATCCCCAAATGGATTGTTCTGGCACTTCAATGCCTGTGTTGAATGAAGGGTTTTTCTGCAAGTCCTGCTTAGCGTAAATGACGGCAGCGGGACTTAAGAATTCTGCAAGGCATCAAGGATGTCAAACTTGAGCTTCTTCATTGTAGGCCACTCTGCTCTACGACACTCTCTGCCACTTAACTGTAGGGCACTCTACTCCACTTTACAACACTTCACTCTGCCACATGCCACTCTATCACACTCTATACCACTCCACTCTATGCCACTCTAGGCCACTCTGCCCCACTCTACTCCACTGCACTCTATGGCATTCCATGGCATTCCACTCTATGCCACTCTGTGACACTCTGCAACTGTACTCCACTCTGCGCTACTCCACTCTGCACCACTTCACTCTACGACACTCTACGACACTCTGTTCTACACTATGCCACTTCACACTATACCCCCCTACTCCGCTCTATGACACTCCACAACACTCCATTACACTCTACTCCATGCCACTCTGCACCACTCAACTCTAAAACACTCTAGGCCACTATATGCCACTCCGCTCTGCACAGACAAGCTCCCTAGTGGAGCCACCTAAAGATTTTCCATGTAAGTGTTCGATAGAGATCTATATGGTGACTGATGTGAATGGGATAACCAATCACCACTTTTATTGAAGTTTGTTTGTTTGAGAGAACTGCTGGGAAAACCCAGAGATGGTGATTGAGCAGGTGCAATGGCACTGGGGATAAGACGTTTGAGGAGCACTCTGCAGTATGCTTTCAGCACAGGAATGCAGCCAGCCTTAGTGCAGAAGGTGCAGTGGCACCGGGGCGTAGACCTTTGAAAGGCTGTCTGTAGCATGCTTCCAGCACAGGAATGCAGCCAGCCTTATTGCAGCAGGTGCAGTGGCTGCGGGGCGTAGACCTTTGAGGGGCCGTCTGCAGCATGCTTTCTGCACAGGAATGGAGCTAACCTTAATGCTGCAGGTAGAGTCAATCCAGGGATAATGATGTAAGGAGCCCAGTGCAACTTATTTCCATTGCCCAGATAGCTGAGGATCACAGTGCAAACAGTTGCCAGGTTAGAGCACGGGGCACAGCTATCATTAGTGCAGTAAATACAGTGGCACCAGTACTGGAGGAGAAGAGCTCACTGTAGCCAAATCCTAGTCCGAGCACGGAGCACAAGCGCAGCAGGTGCAGTGGTATCAGGCACAGGCGGGGTTCAGAGCCAATAGTAGACTGGGGTGCTGCTATCATTGAATTGTATTGTACTGTAGCTCTTACTTAGCGCTTCATACCCTTATGTGTGATTCTGAAGCACATTTTTGGATGAGTAGCATGATGCACCATCAGGGAGTGCATGGCTTGCAGAATGTTGTATTTATCACACTATGTGGGAAGTGTTTTTTGTCATTTGTGAGTCACAAGAGAGGTGCTTTTATTTTGTTCTGGGGAGTAGTGCCTATGGATGGAGCACGAGCTGTGAGAAATAGGCACACATATTACAATTTTGGTAGGAATACAACATATCTATGGTCAGCAACACAGTGCTAGCCTAATCAGAAGGACAATGGCTTTCTGTGTTCATGTACACCAAAGAAAGGGGACAATCAGAGAAGCCTAGATATCCAATTGGCAGCATGCAAAGGGCAAAGAGCTTGTCAAATGAGAAAAATGAGAGGGATATGCGAAATTTGCTTTTGTGTTATTACATTACATTTTAGAAAAATGAATGCATAACAATGTAAAATGCGAATCCATCATTTAACGCTATATTTTAGCGTGAAATGTGTCCTCATATCAATTTTGATGCAAGGATATATTTCGATGGAAAAATATCACATAAAAACACGGGTGGAGAGAGCAACAGCAGCTTTTGTTCTGGCCATATGCGTTATCTCCATATTTTTATGGTAACATTTTGCTGTCAAAAGCACATTCTTACACAACATAGAGAAATGGCATAGTTTCAGGAATTTCGAGTAACAAGAAATTCCCAAAATAGCACAAATTACGATGGTGTGTTTTCAGTTTCGCCCAGACCTAAAAATTATGCCAGATGGGCAAGAATAGAAGTTATGATCTGAGCAGTAGTCTTGCAACGTTTTATCAAAGGCAGGGATACTACCTACAAATGTAGTTATGTTATTGACCTTGGAGCAGGACACCACAAGATGTGAAAGATTTTTGATTTAAACAAGTGCTACTCATAGGGTGTTCGTGTAAAAGGTATATTATATGGAATAAATGACCAATAGACTGTAAAGGACATGTTTAAAAAACACACACAGATATTGGCACATTGTCAACATTTGTGCGTAAATTAATGTTTAAATCTGAGCTATCCATGGCAAAAAAAATTACCATATCGAATTGCAATATGCATTTGTTTTGGGGGGGATTTACTTCTGTGGGGCTAAGCCTCATCACATAAGGTAAAGAATGTCACAAGTTGCTGGTTTGAAGAACTTTTTCACAGCAAAGTATGACTCGCTTTTAAAATTGTGCTATTAGCTAATGTAAGGTGACTCCAGTCTGAGATGTTACTGCATTTGGGAGACATCTACAGACACTAGGGTCAGGGGGTTAAAGCGGCTCGGCTAGAGCCGGGAGTGTCAAGGTCGCCTTTGCCATTCACAGCTGCTGGGACAGCGCTCGTTCGCACCTCTTCCTGGGCCACAAGAATGACCATGGAAGCCCTCACCTTGCACATCAACAGGAGGGGGATGGGTTGCCTCAGAGGAGGGAGCAGGGATCGGACAGAGCTGTTCTCCTTCCAGTGTAATGTTAAGGGTTTACAGTGACGGGAATAGGAACTTCTAGTCTTAGGCCTGTGAGAAGGCGCATTTACTGACCTGGCAAATTGCTTTTAAACACAGTCATCAAGTCAATTTGGGAAAGAAACGGAGAACAATTTAAATTGAAAAGAAAAGACATGCTACTTTAAATCTGTTAATATTTGTTAAAACAAACTAATTTTGCATTCCTGCGAAATATTATCTGCAACATGCACACCGGGAACAGTCTAAAATATGCGTGCACTTCTACTGTAATGTGAATTTTATTAGCATTACTTCGACCTCGCTTTAAATGTGTTGCACTAAGTGCTACATGTACGATTTCAGCACTAGATCGTAGCAAGCTTCCCCTTAAAGCTGAAGTTTAGTGCAAAAACGCTGGGCTCTCTAAGAGCATACTATGAAATCATGTTTTTTTTCTTTAGATTATAGAATTAGCAGTGTATCAATTTTCCGATTTCAAAAAACGACTACAGGCCATAGAATGCAAACAAGCATTGGCACCTTTCAGAACTCCAGGATATGGGCTATGTGCGACCATATTGAATCACACATCCTTGTAATATTTCAGACCCAGTAGGTCTCGTTTTAGTTCTTGTGAACAAGTCCCTAGTAGAGAATTTGTTGGGGCATTTCACGCAAAAGCGCTAGAAAAGTTGACAAACACACTATGCAATGGAACAACATTCTCTGTAAAGCTCTGGCTAACCATGAGTGCTATTGCCAACATGGTCTTCTATTTATAAGGTAATATTTCCTTCACGGCTATCCAAGTATGTAATTCATAATAGAGTATCTTGGAGAATATTTTGGTAGGTGGACATAGCAGGACAAGAAGTCTTTAATACAAAGTATTAAACTATTGATCCTCTTAAATATAGGCACCAATAGTGCTCCCTTTCACACTTGCAGTGCAAGGGAGCCCTTCTACGATGACCGGAAAAAGTGAGGCTAAGACCATGGTGCACCCAATACGAGCTTGCTTTATATTCTTTTTTATTTTGGCCATCTGGTCCTACTGATATCAGAAAATTCCCTTAATCAATTAGCATAGTCACTCTCACTTTTTAATGTGTTACCCTAATTGCAATAAAAACAGAACTGTAAAATATGAGCACAGGGGCTATGCTGTTATGAACACTAAATAGTTCAGTTACATATTCTACCCAAAAGGTTTGAAGGATCTCTTCCTTGGATACAGTACATTGCTCCACCAATGTCTTTTCAGATTCATTCCTATATTCCTTTAGTGCCCCTATAGCCTCTAACATGTTCACTATAGTGTTCCAGTTCCTTATCACTGTATTTCATTTCTTGTGACTAATCAGATTTTTCAGAATCAGGTTCTCTCTTGATTTGTAGGTGAATGAGTCAATAATTTAAAGTGGCTCCCATTTCCTACACACTTTTCTGAGGTGTTCTAGCTAATCAATGCCAATGAATCACTCAATCAAGCAGGAATTATAAAGCGTGGTTAATC
Source organism: Triturus cristatus (assembly GCF_964204655.1). Classification (NCBI taxonomy): domain Eukaryota; kingdom Metazoa; phylum Chordata; class Amphibia; order Caudata; family Salamandridae; genus Triturus; species Triturus cristatus. The sequence continues at coordinate 1,066,823,966 of NC_140582.1, read as the reverse complement.
ACATGTGAGGGTATCAAGGTGCTAAGGGACTTGCTGCTTCGGGTGGGTTCAGTTAAACAGTCAGGTCTTAACTGCCTTCGGGAATTCTAGGTGAGAGATTGAGGTCCGGAAGTGAAACTGGAGGTCATTCCAGGATTTAGGAGCAAGGTAGGAGAAGGAGCACCCTTCAATGTTGCTTCAGCAGATGCAGGGGTTGTGTGTAAGATAGAGGGATGAGTAGCGCAGGTGTCTGCAGAGTTGGTGGACGTTCAGGTGGTGGTTGATGTATGTTAGTCCTTAGTTGTGTAGGGATTTGTAGGTGTAGATCAGCATTTTGAATTGACTTCTCTTCTGTACTGGGAGCCAGTGGAGGTGAGGGTTGATGTGGTCTATTTGGGGAGGTCAAGGATGAGTCTGGCATCCGCGTTCTGTATGGTTTGCAGTCTCTTCAGGAGGTTAGTGGTGATTCCTGCGTAGAGTGAGTTGCCGTAGTCCAGGCGGCTGATGACTAGGACTTGAGTGATGGTTCATCTGGTACTGATGGGGAGCCATTTGAAGATTTTCTGGAGCATGCAAAGAGTGAGGAAGCAGGTGGATGAAACTGCATTGATCTGGCTTTTGATGGTGAGTTTACTGTCCAGGATGATGCCGAGGTTGTGTGCACGATCAGTTGAAGTTGGTGCAGGTCCTAGTTTGAACGGTCATGAGGAGTCATTCCATGGGGAGGTGGTGTTGCTGAAGATCAGATCTTCTGCTTTGTCTGTGTTGAATTTCAGGCAGTTGTTTTTCAGCCAGTCTGTGACACTCATCATACAACTGCAGATGTTGGCCCTCGTGGTGGTGAGGTCTTCTTAGAATGAGTGGATGAGCTGGGTCTCGTCTTCATAGGATATGATGTTTAGTCCAGGGGTTCTGATATTGACCAAAGGGGCCATGTAAGTGCTGAGCAGTGTGCGGCTGAGGGACGCGCCCCAAAGGATCCCGCCGATGATGTTCTTGAGTTCCGAGGTGAACGAATCTAGGCAGATTCTCTGGGTTCTTCCAGTGAGGAAGGAGGCAATCCATTGGAGGGCATCTCCTTGGATTCTGATGGGATGACGTCTTTTGATTAGGATGTAGTGGGATACAGTGTTGAATGCTGCAGAGAGGTCGAGGAAGATCAAGGTTGCCATTTCTCCCCGGTCAAGGAGGGCTCTGATGTTGGAGAAGGCAGCGATCAGGGCAGTTTCAGTGCTGTGGTTTGTGTGAAATCCAGATTGGGAGGTGTCCATAAGATTGTTATTCTCCAGGTGTTCTGCCAGTTGGGGGTTGATGGCTTTTTTGAGGACTCGGGCGGGAAAGGGTAGCACAGAGATGGGATGGTAGTTCTTGAGTTTGGTGAGGTCGACAGATGGTTTCTTCAGAAGGGGTTTGACTTATGCGTGCTTCCATTATTCAGGGAAGGTGGTGTTGGCAATGGATGCATTGAAAATGGTAGTAAGCTTACTGCTGATGTACTTCCTCCCGCGGTTTCAGATGTGGTAGGGTTAGTAGTCCATGGGGGCTGCAGTGTTCTGTGTGGTATGCTGGTCCCAGGAAGTGAGTAGGTGGTCAGGGGTCACATTTATAGGAGCGAGGTGGCTGATGAGGTCAGAGGGGGCAAGTTGGGGTTCTAAGTTTTTGTAGATGGTTGAGATCTTGTCATGGAAGAAGTTTGCCGGGTGTCACAAATTTCCTGGGAAGGGGTGATGATGATTTCGGTGGCTGAGGGGTTGGAAAACCCTCTTATGTTGTTTAAGAGTTCTTTGCCATGGTTTGGGCTGGCTTTAATGCGGTCTGCCAGGGTGTTGTTCTTCATCTTCTTGAGGAGCTGGTGGTAGTGGTTGAAGGCTGTCCTGAAGGTGGCTCTGTCTGTGGAATCCTTGCTAGTGCGCCATTTCCTTTCTAGTTGCTTGTTGTTGCGTTTCATGGTTCTTAGTTCCATGGTGTACCAACGTTTCTGCTTGGTGGATCTTTTGCATTTGCTGGGCTTGGTGGGGGCGACTCTGTTGGTACAGTCAGTGATTCAGACAAAGACGTTTTTGACAGCCTGTTCCGGGTTTGCTGTGGTATCAGGGTGGGAAGTGTTAAGGGCATCGGTCCACTGCTTGGTGGAAGTGCTGGGAGGGTCTTTTGATGACGAAGGGGATAATGGTGTGGTCTGTCTAGGTGAGCTTGTGACATGACTGTACTTGACTCTGTCACTGGCCGTGAAGATGGGGTCATGCATGTGTTATGGGTTGTGAGTGTGGCTGGTAACTAGTTGGGTTAGGCTGATATTGTTCATGCTTTTGAGGAGGATGGCAATGTTGTTGAGGTTGTCGAGGTGGAAACGTAGGACTCCGGGGAAGATATAGCTCCTACATTACTTTACAACACCCTACACTATGTTGCTCTACAACACTATTCTACACCCCTCCACTCTACATCACTCCATTCTATGACACTCTATTCCACTCCACTCTATGCCACTCTTCGCCACTCCACTCTAACCCACTTTACCCCACTCTATGCCACTCTAAGCTACACCACGTTATGCAACTTATCTCTCTGCCACTCAACTACACTCTGTTCCACTATACAACTCTACTCTGCTCTAGTCCACTCCATTCTGACACTTTACTCCCCTCTACACTACACCACTCCACTCTATAACACTTCACTCTATGACACTCCACTCTTTGCCACTCCATGCCACTCTAAGAGACTCCACTCTATGCCACTCCACTCTACTATAGTCTATACCACTTTAGTCCGCTCTATGACACTTATCGCTATGCTATTCCTCTCTACCTCACAGTATGCCACTTTACTCCACTCTACGAACCTCCATGTGGCACCACTCCACTCAATGCCACTCCACTCTACACCACTCCACGGTATACCACTCTACTCCACTCTGCACCATGCCACTCCACTGTGCACCACTCTGCACCATGCCACACCACTCTGCACCATGCCGCACCACTCTGCACCATGCAGCACCACTCTGCACCATGCCACTCCACTCTGCAACACTCTGCACCATGCCACTCCACTCTGCAACACTCTGCATCATGCCACTCCACTCTGCACCACTCTGCACCACTCTGCACCACTCTGCAACACGCTGCAACACGCTGCACCATGCCACTCCACTCTGCAACACTCTGCAACACTCTGCAACATGCCACTCCACTCTACTCCACTCTTCACCATGCCACTCCACTCTGCACCACTCTGCACCATGCCACTCCACTCTACTCCACTCTGCACCATGCCACTCCACTCTGCAACACTCTGCACCACTCTCCACCATGCCACTCTACTCTGCAACACTCTGCACCATGCCACTCCACTCTGCACCACTTTGCACCACTCTGCACCATGCCACTCCACTCTGCACCATTCCACTCCACTCTGCACCATGCCACTCCACTCTACTCCACAACACTCTGCACTATGCCACTCCACGCCACGCCACTGCACTCCACTCCACTCCACTCCACTCCACTCCACTCTAAGCTACACCACGTTATGCAACTTATCTCTCTGCCACTCAACTACACTCTGTTCCACTATACAACTCTACTCTGCTCTAGTCCACTCCATTCTGACACTTTACTCCCCTCTACACTACACCACTCCACTCTATAACACTTCACTCTATGACACTCCACTCTTTGCCACTCCATGCCACTCTAAGAGACTCCACTCTATACCACTCCACTCTACTATAGTCTATACCACTTTAGTCCGCTCTATGACACTTATCGCTATGCCATTCCTCTCTACCTCACAGTATGCCACTTTACTCCACTCTACGAACCTCCATGTGGCACCACTCCACTCAATGCCCCTCCACTCTACACCACTCCACGGTATACCACTCTACTCCACTCTGCACCATGCCACTCCACTGTGCACCACTCTGCACCATGCCACTCCACTGTGCACCACTCTGCACCATGCCACTCCACTCTGCACCACTCTGCACCATGCCGCACCACTCTGCACCATGCCACTCCACTCTGCACCATGCCACTCCACTCTGCACCATGCCACTCCACTCTGCACCACTCTGCACCACTCTGCACCACTCTGCACCATGCCACTCCACTCTGCAACACTCTGCAACACTCTGCAACATGCCACTCCACTCTACTCCACTCTTCACCATGCCACTCCACTCTGCACCACTCTGCACCACTCTGCACCATGCCACTCCACTCTACTCCACTCTGCACCATGCCACTCCACTCTGCAACACTCTGCACCACTCTCCACCATGCCACTCTACTCTGCAACACTCTGCACCATGCCACTCCACTCTGCACCACTTTGCACCACTCTGCACCATGCCACTCCACTCTGCACCATTCCACTCCACTCTGCACCATGCCACTCCACTCTACTCCACAACACTCTGCACTATGCCACTCCACGCCACGCCACTGCACTCCACTCCACTGCACTCCACTCCACTCTAAGCTACACCACGTTATGCAACTTATCTCTCTGCCACTCAACTACACTCTGTTCCACTATACAACTCTACTCTGCTCTAGTCCACTCCATTCTGACACTTTACTCCCCTCTACACTACACCACTCCACTCTATAACACTTCACTCTATGACACTCCACTCTTTGCCATTCCATGCCACTCTAAGAGACTCCACTCTATGCCACTCCACTCTACTATAGTCCGCTCTATGACACTTATCGCTATGCTATTCCTCTCTACCTCACAGTATGCCACTTTACTCCACTCTACGAACCTCCATGTGGCACCACTCCACTCAATGCCACTCCACTCTACACCACTCCACGGTATACCACTCTACTCCACTCTGCACCATGCCACTCCACTGTGCACCACTCTGCACCATGCCACTCCACTCTGCACCACTCTGCACCATGCCGCACCACTCTGCACCATGCAGCACCACTCTGCACCATGCCACTCCACGCCACTCCACTCCACGCCACTCTGCACTATGCCACACTATGCCACTCCACTCCATGCCACTCTGCACTATGCCGCACTATGCCACTCCACTCCATGCCACTCTACTCCATGCCACTCTACTCCATGCCACTCTACTCCATGCCACTCTACTCCATGCCACTCTACTCCATGCCACTCCACTCCACGCCACGCCACTCCACGCCACGCCACGCCACTCCACGCCACGCCACGCCACTCCACGCCACTCCATGCCACGCCACTCCACGCCACTCCACACCACTCTGCTGCACTATGCCACTCCACTCTATGCCACTCCACGCCACCCTGCACTATGCTGCACTATGCCATGCCACTCTGCACTATGCCACTCTACTCCATGCCACTCCACTCCATGCCACTCTGCACTATGCCACTCTACTCCATGCCACTCCACTCCTTGCCACTCTGCACTCTGCCACGCCACTCTGCACTATGCTGCACTATGCCACTCTACTCCATGCCACTCTATGCCACTCTACTCCAAGCCATGCCACTCTGCACTATGCTGCACTATGCCACTCTACTCCATGCCACTCCATGCCACTCTTCACTATGTCGCACTATGCCAATCCACTCCCTGCCACTCTGCACAATGCCGCACTATGCCACTCCACTCCATGCCACTCTGCTCTATGGCACACTATGCCACTCTACTCCATGCCACTCCACTCCATGCAACTCTGCACTATGCCGCACTATGCCACTCCACTCCATGCCACTCTGCACTATGTCGCACTATGCCACTCTACTCCATGCCACTCCACTCCATGCCACTCTGCATTATGCTGCACTATGCCACTCTACTCCATGCCACTCCACTCCATGCCACTCTACACTATGCCGCACTATTCCACTCCACTCCATGCCACTCTGCACTATGCTCCACCTTGCCACTCCACTCCATGCCACTCTGCACTATGCCACTTTACTCCATGCCACTCCACTCCATGCCACTCTGCACTATGCCGCACCATGCCACTCTACTCCATGCCACTGTACTCCATGCCACTCTACTCCACTCCATGCCACTCCACTCCATGCCACTCTGCACTATGCCACTCTACTCCATGCCACTTCACTCCATGCCACTCTGCACTATGCCACTCTACTCCATGCCACTCCACTCCATGCCACTCTGCACTATGCCACTCCACTCCATGCCACTCTGCACTATGCCACTCTACTCCATGCCACTCTACGCCACGCCACTCCACTCCATCCAGGGGAGTTTTCAGAAACTGAGGTTAACCTAAGCATTCCATTCATTACTTTTTTGCTCTCAATAATCTTAAACACTACTATATAAAAAAAAAGTCTGGATTTGCCTACAGTTTGTGTGGATGCACAACATTTTCAAATTAGGATTGTGTTCATAAATTAAGATGAAACCAAAAGACAACATATATATTTAGAACTGACAAATATCAGAATAAAAGGCGCCGGTGTGCAATACGTCGCACTGCCTGTGCTGATTTTTAGCACCGGGTGTTTGTCCAGTGCTGTAAAATCAGTGGACCTGGGTGGTGAACTTCACTCCGTTCGCGGCGTTTGTGGAGTTTTCTGCACACTGCACTCTATGCCACTCCACTCTACAACACTGCACTATGCCACTCTATGCCACTCTACTCTATGCCACTCTACTCTATGCCACTCCACAACACTCTGCACTATGCCACTCCACTCTACAACACTCTGCACTATGCCACTCTATACCACTCTATGCCACTCCGCTGAGTTTTTTTGGAACTGTGGAGTGCGGAGTGGGAAAAACTCCACAAACTCCATGAGCAGAGCGGAATTTTAAGCCCAGACCTATTCTGAATAAACAAAATATGAATCTGTTTCTTAGACTAAGAATTGTGAATATGTTTTAGAAAATCATATTTTGCACAGTACAAGGATTATACTCATAAGGATAAGATATGCTTATCTTTCCCATGCAGAACAAGGAGTGTGTGGTAGAGAGGCCATTCCTAGTATTGTTTGAGCAACCATTCTTTAAATTGGTACGTGAAAATTACATTAACCTATACATTACAGGATGAATCTTAACATCTCTCAATTACTTTTTGGAGACCAAACTAAAGTCACTTCACAGTGAGCAGTGTTCATGCTGTCGTCGTGCATGCAGAAGACATATAGGACCTCCTTGCCACACATAACCACACTACCTAACCCTGAATCTTACCCTAATTCTGAATCTAACCCTAGCCCTGAACCTAAAGCAAGCTCTGAATCTATGCCAAAGCCAGGAGTCTAATTGCAGCCCTTGTGCCAACCCTTAGCCCTGAACTTAAGCCTTGGAATAACCTTGAATCTAACCCTTGTCCTGAATACATAATACTGATTTTACTGGTAACCTGATGATGAAACTATATTATGGCTTTGTCTTGACAATATTTTCCCCGCACTTTTTTTGCAACACTATTTTAGATTCAATATGTTGGTGGTAAATGCGTTTGTGCGTATGTTACTAACATCACTTCTGTATTCACCAAACTAGTACTGCTGGTAAACCGGGGCGTAACGCAGGGTCTTGCAGCCTTTGTGGAGCAGGAGGCTCTCAACCCTCTCAGGGTCTCCCCAACCCTTCAGGGGTACCAATTCAGCACAAAGACAATGAATATTGGGAGAATTATGTACGAGATGCCAGCCTGTCTGCTAAAACAAAATAACAGCCTCTTCACAGTGATTGCCATTTGACCCTCAAAGGCGGTGTCCCCTTTGAAGCTCGTCATTTTGGGCTCACACCCACTCTGGCCATCCTGCCAGGAGGACGACGCACCGGTTCCCTAGGCAGGTCCTTTGTTCCTCTTCCTGCGAGCCCTTCACACCTCTTTACATAAAAACAGAATCTGTCTTGAGGACAACAGCTATTTGCAGCAGAAAATGGTTATGGACAACTTTGGGCAACAAAGTGGTAACTTTCTAAATTTGCCATTTGCGAACTAGCGACATTAATTACGACTTGAGCAACAACATGGGTTTAATGCACTTCTTCTTTCGATACCATGGAAGTACCATATTTAGTTGTAGCATTTGGAAGTTAGCGCTCCCGAGTTATCCGCATGTAACTCCATACTCGCCAAGAGGGCCAGTAGCCTCTCCACAGTAAAAATGACAATGCATGGTGTTTACTGTCAGGACATGTAAAAACACAACCCATGTCTTTCTTTCTAATATGAGCCACCCATTCTTAGGGCTAATTAACCCTGCACTAGGGATAACATATATATTAAAAGGAAGTTTGGGGCTTTGCACACTTGTCACACTTGTGGTGGCACAATCAGTGCGGCAACTATGATTGACACTTAGCTTACAGGCCCTGGGTACATCTGGTATTATATACTATGGATTTATACTAAGTTACCTCATGTCATTTGGGGATAAGCCAATTAAATGTACCAGACCACATGCACTAAGGCCTCGTCAGCAGGATCCAGGGCACTACAGAGTCATTACTCCAGTACCTAACAGTCAAACAATTGGGGGAAAAAGGTGGGGGTAAAGCTGAAAAAAGGTAGTCTCACAGAAGCAACTGCATAACAGACAATATGACACGTCTGTCTGGGATGTATGTGAAGTGTTCTGTCTAATACATTATAATGGATCTATATGTGTGATGAATTTTGTTGGGAAGTACTGTTGGGAGTGGAATAACGGAAGGTTATAAGGCATATTTGTGCTTTGCTGTTTGGTTGTGCCACTAGGTGCCATGTCCCATGGGTACACCCTATAAAAGGGACGGCATTCCAGAAGAGAAGTGCTTGTAAAGTCCCAAATACTGTGAGAAAATCCTGTTCACAAATATATCAGCCATCATGACAAGTGCTGGTATTGTCCATTACTGTTATATAACGCCAGTTGTGAAGTGCAAGAGCTGTCCCTCCTACAAAGACCAGTCCTAATGAGTGAGTGCAGTATCAGTAGTTAAACATGTGTGGTGCTGGACTTACTATTTCTCTTTTAGTAGTAGTAACTTACCTTACACTTGTAAATTTGGCTCCTCTCCCTTCTTTGGGAAGTGAAGACATATAGGACTACCCTTTAGAGTAGCTTTACACTCAGATTTAGTGAATAACCAAAAGTTCTAACTCAAAAGTGAAAAAGTAAATTACATGTGTTATTTACCTTTGTGAATAACCCTGTTAAAGTTTTTGACTCCCTAAACTGATATCCATGACCGATTGTCCTCCTATAGTAATATATCTTTGTCTTGTCTGTATCTCCCAGTGGTGGCCGGCATGGCTCACGGGAGGCGGGGCGGGGTGGGCGTGTGGGGGGGTTGCAGGTCGTAATGTAATTTAAAAAATAAAATAAACATTTACCTTGCCGCCGGGTCCTGTGTCTCTGCTCCTGCTCTCCTGTGTCCAACTCCGGGAACAGGAAGCACAGCTGGACTCCCCTGACTAATCACAGATTGGTCTGAGCGCCGTGACATGGCGCTCAGCCAGGGGCTGGAGAGGTGGGCATGTTCTCCAAGCAGGATGTAATGCAGCCTGCTTGGAGAACAGGGAAAGTGTGCATGACTATTTTGGGCGGCCCGAGAGGGCCGGCCAAACACTCATTGCACACTTAGGAGGGTTCTACCACTCCTCACCTGCTCTGCAGCCCCGCCCCCTCACGCAAAGCTGCCACAGCAGGAGGACAAAATAAAATGATAACATTACGTTATCATTTTATTTTTTCCTTTCTTTAACTGCTGCAGAGCAGTGGGGTGACGCTCCTCCGCCTTAGCAAAGGAGCTGCCACTGGTATCTGCTGTGGTAGAGCTGGCAGTGGAATGGTACATAATGGCGTAGAGTCTGGAATGTATGGTTTGTTCTGGAGTCTGTGCAAGTCTGAAGTGTGCGTGAGATTAAATGGTAGGAAATTGTGGGTGACAGTTGATGGTCAGACTTACCAGGGAAACAGCCTTCCTCATTTGGTGCTGTAACTTCTTCGATTAACTCCAGGAAAGTCTTAACGCATACCTCTATCTTTTTTCGGACCTCGCTACATCTCCCTCTTCCATTGCTCTGTCCTACGGCCATATCTCATACTTTATTTTTCACTGATACAGTGTCCCTGTGTTAGTGCTAATTTCTTTCTGTGCCTATATTTGTGTCTCCCTATATCAGAGTCAATGTAAGCCTGTCTCATTAGCAGTGAATGCCCATTTCAGTGTGCTTTCCTGCTTTTACCGTACCATTTTTTCTTTCTGTGTCTATATCTCCCCATGTCACACTGCCTCATGACTCGTCCTCCCATAGTGTTCATTCTGTGTCTTCCTGTCCAATGCCTGTGGCAGTGAGTACTCAAGTCTGTTTCTTCTTGTGCCTATCTGATTTTTTTTTCATACATTTTTTTCCCCATATCTACTCGAGTCCAAGCATCCTATATTAATCTCTCTTTTTATCTGAGTATTTCTGTCTTCCTACATCTGTCCGTTTCCATATCTTCCCATGTCTACCTTCCACTGTATCTCGTTTTCAGTCTTTCCCTGTGTCCATGACGTCACATGTGTCTATCTCCAATGGCTGATTGCAAAACATCAGCAAAATTAAAGTCTGCGGTAAATAGAGCAGACCTATAATTTCCAGGAACTGCGGGACAATGTACAGGGAAGAATTTTATTTAGAAGGAGCTTCCCAAACACGAGGTGCTGTACACGGAAAAATGCATGCAGCACCAGTAGAGAGAATTACAGATACAAGGATATGATAGGAACTTGTAGAATATAGAGGCAGTCAAGAGTGGAGATTAAGCGACTTCCTCAAATGTGCAAAAAAAAAATACTGTTAAAACTGAAGTGTCAAGTGCCAAACTGTTACTTTAAATTCTTCTAAGAAAATTCATAATTAATTCTTTCTTCACCTGCTATACTTTCAGCTATGAATGCTCATTTGTATATAAACTATCTAAAGACATATAGAAATGCAAAATAAATCGTTTTTTGTGCTAAATCTTTACTTACGCCACGCTTGTGAACACTCACCTTTCTTGTAGCACTCTGATTTAGGTTTATCAAGGAGGTTTATCAAGTTCAGATTGCTCTTGTCATTGTGCCTGTCATTACATCATTAAACATTTTAAAACTTAAAGCGATTTAGTGTAAAATTAGAATTTTGATAAGAGCAGCTTGCAACATCAAAGCATTTTGCATGTGGAGAAAGCACTAAAATATGAGAATTGTGTTTTGGAACTAAACTGAAAATAGCCATCACAAGTTGTTGTATATGTAGCTATACCTTGCTTTACTTGGACATTTGAGAGTCAAAGTTCTGAGCAAGTTAGTTTTTCACAGAAAAGCATGTTGCAAACATATATGCCGTACTTAATTCAAGGCTATTACCTTTACCTAAAAGCCAGTGTTTTATATGCTAAACTCGTGTGCAGACAGCTTCGTGTGACAACACACCAGCCCCTGGATCTCTTCCCTCCCAACTAGAGCCTGCTGCCTGCTGCAGGTGTTTCCCGGGAAGGCGCTCACTGCTGGCGAAGTCAAGCTCACGGCCCTTTGTTATGCTGATCCTGGGGTAGAGCACATTCACACCTCTCCTCGGCCATAGTCATGACAACGGAGGCCAGGGCGAGGCTCTCAACTTGCATATCAACAGGTACACTTGGAGGGCTGCAAACAGGATACAACTGCCTGCATGTTTCAGGTTGCAGAGTTAGTCAAGACAGAGCGGTAACTTTCATTCCCAGAAAAGAGGAAATAGACATTTCGGTACCTTAATCGCTTGACTTGGCAACCCAATTAAAAAATCGACTACCATCTGCAAGCCACGTTTACGAATATAATAGAATTCACCTAACAAAATTAATTGCATATCCCTAGTGAAAGAAACATCTTTCCTGTAAAGTCTGTAAACAGTTGCTCAAAAACAAACCGATTTAAACTCATGCATTAACAGTAGGTTGTTTTTGAAATTCACACAATGTTAGCTACTTTGTATGAGTTTGAACCTTTAACTTGATTTAAGATTAGCGCACAAACGCATCTGAAACTTTTATCTTTCCTTTTTCTGTACAACTACAAGCCCACAAGCACCAGAATAAAAAAATTAAAAAACAACAAATACAAGCAAAGCAATAGGTCTCCTCTTTTGGGGCAAAAAACCTAGTGCTATGATGTGTGCGCCCAAATCACCACACGTGCATTTATGCATCATGACGCTATGGCAGCCCCAACGTGATGATGTATGTGTGTGCATGTGTCACAACGCATGCATAAGCAATTTCTTTTTTAA